>NC_087387.1:6358057-6623057 GCF_963675165.1 Halichondria panicea
ACTCCATACAAGCGAGGGTCAACTGGACTAGGGGGTGGGTCTCACCAAGAGCTGCTTTCATTGGAATGATGTAATGTTCACGGCGTTCGATTTCAGAGCGAGCAACCAGCCTTCGAGTAGCAGGGTCCCGATAATTTGCAGGCTTGAGACTTTTAGGGAAGGTTTGCGTCAGTGTGAAGAGAGATACCACACCAAAGGAGAAGATGTCTATGGCAGTGTTGTATCGTGTGACCCCTTCCTCTTGAGCTGCCTCTGGTGGCATGTACACACCAGTGCCTGGCATTTGAGTCATCGAGGCAGCTAGCCGGCCAGGCTGAATGTTCACAATCCTAGAAACACCCAAGTCTGCTATCTTGGCATTGAGACCGTTATCGACTAGAATGTTCTTGGCAGACAGATCACGATGGGCAATGGGTGGAGTGCGGCTGTGCAGATAGACCACTCCTCGGCCAGTCCCCGTCAGAAGGTGCACTTTGAGGTCAATAGGAATGTTGGGGCTGGTTTCCAGAAGGTTGTCGAGGCTGGTTTGTAGCTTCTCCATGAGTAGGACGGGGAGTTGGGCTCCAGGGAGATAGCACACCCCCAGGAACTGTACTATGTGAGGGTGACGGAGCTGGCTCATCAGCTTACACTCCTCCACGAAATCGTTCACCCATTTCTCAACCTGTGGGGGACAATCAGCCAGTAAATTATACTAATTAGTCAATACTGGCCTTGCAGTAACGATATCAGATGAAATTTTGTTACTGATTTCAATTCAACCCAAAAGTTCTAAAACTCTTACCCTACTAAATGTTTCAAGAAGTAAGCAATTATCGCATTCCAATCTTGAGATAATTATGGTAAAGCAGGTCACTGAAAGTTTGTGCACATTTGCTATACAAACTATGGCACCACAACTATAAACTGTTTATATACAATATATATATTTTATATAAATAAATTTATTTGCTATACAAACTGTGGTACTATGAACTGTTTACACTGGCACATAATTAGTGATCACTTATAAAAACACACATGAAAACATTTTTCAAAACAACATGGAAAAGACATACACATTACCAATAGTTTATTAGGAACTCTTGACATTACTTATTCCGACAATTTAAATTTCCTCTTTCAATGTCAATAAAAAAAGTATTGTATCTTTGCCATGTACGACAGGTCCAACTTGTGTTATTGCAACATTTAACGCTAACAGCTTAATACCATCAATCAACACGAACACCATCAATGAACATTTGCCCATTTGTGTGAATGGTATATTAGACTGAAGATCATCAAGGCGTTTAGAAAGAATGTCACGCTCATGTGTTGCAAGTTAATCCAAGTAGTACCAGCGCATTTTTGTCTTTGACTTAATTCATACACTATAGCTGGTCCCTTCCTAGTATTAGTAATCTTCCCAGTTGGTGGACTAGTACATGCTTCATCAATAGTTAAGCCAATACTCCATAGTACAGTGTTCACCAGCATACTCAGCAACTGTACCTATTGTTCTGTAACAGTGCAAGTAAATGTATGATAGAAGTTCGAGCTAGTTATCTAATCCACACCTTCCGTTAGAAAAAACAAATGTTTAACTCTCTGCCCTAGATAATTTAATCCTGCTGATTCTGAATCTGAGTGTACAACATCGCTATCTCCCTCAACACGCTTTAAAACACCATTAACTCAACTTTAATTGGTAGCTAGCACAAAAATAACAGTGTAGCTACCTGCTGTGGAGAGCCCAGGTTGACAAGTTGTTGGTGCAGTTTCTTGGCAGCTACCGTTGCTCCAGGTATCTCTACCTCCTCCACACTGCCATAAGCACCTGCTCCTAGTAAGCGTCCAGTCAACTCAACAGTAGCGACTAGGAACTGCTCCAACTCGGGAGCTGTGATTCTGTTAGCCATCTTGTAGGTGAGGGGAGTAGATCTACCTTGTTGCAGTCTTGTAACTTACTACGCATGCGCAAGGACTGAACACCCACACACAGTCCTTCCCCCTTCGACGGCTGCTCGCGAGACTACCACACACCCTCACAAAGCCCACAGGGAGTCGCACTTGTTGTGCTTGTGAGGGAGGGTGCTCTCAGAGCAGTGTAAGGTAGTGCCTGGTAGTGTGCACTGAACTCTGACTGAGGAGGTGGAGCCTCTGATCTGGACAGAGTATGAGATGGTGAGACTCTAGACACAGTCTAGCATGTGAGCTCATGAGTTAGCTTGAGGCTATGGAGTGATGGGTGGTATGGATTTCTCTGAGCTAGGGTTAGAGATTGAAGTAAAGTGTGTTTAGGATTGATAAAAGTGACCACTTGAACATTCTTGCCTCTATACATTGTATGCAGTACTTGTGGAGCTGTGGATATCTGTACAGTATATGTTCCTACCAGAGGAGGTACGACACGCGTGCCTCCATTTAGCAATTAGCCTCTGCAATAACGTTGAGCGTGGGCGGATAATCGAGGCATAATTCCGCCCACGCTCAACGTTATTGCAGAGGTTGCTAAATCAAGGCACCCGTGTCGTACCTCCTCTGTGTTCCTACTATAAACATCGACCCCCCCACACACACACACACGCACACGCCCACACACACACAGGGTCACAGGTGGTGGACCTTGAGATAGCCACCATAGAGAAACAACAACACACAAGAGAGAGTGACCATCATTACCAGAGTGCTGCAGTACTCAAGGTTACCAGTCTTGTACTGTTAGTTCCTATAGAGCTACAGAATGCATCTCTTAGTTTTGATATTGATTGCTTTTTATTGAAGTTATGACTTCTGAAAGTAGCTTACCAAATTGTTCATTTTCGTAGACAATACCCAAGGCACATAATTATGGTCTTTTGCCATATTTACAGTTTTTTCCCTCCCGGAACTAAAATCTGAGTATGATTTAGTAAATGTTTGACTGTGGTAAATATCTTTCATTGAAGGTGCTGTGGTGAAGTGTAACGGCTTGTAAGTGTGTGTGGGTGTACCTTGTGAGAAAAGCTGTAGCCTTTGTTTGGTAAAGATTGAGTAGTCCCATACATGTGTCTCTCATCTAAACATGTCATGTGATAGATAGTTTTGATCTAAACTACAGTTATGCCCAGTTGAAGATATTCCTCATATTGAGGAGAACTGTGTTCCACCATTCCCTCCCAGCCTCAGTAATACCATGGATTAGCCATGTCTAAGGACAACCTGCTATTGCATGCTTGCTGTTGTAACCCTCTCTTTGTTAGTGCCTCAATGGCCAAGCTGGGTTGACTAATAAAGTAACTGTGACTTTGCCTCATTTAATTGTTTTGCTTTTTTGCACAGGTCTGTTGTTGCTAGGCAACCATGTCTAATTCTAATCGCACTAGTCCAGAGGAACGAGAATAAATCGTTGCAAAGTACGATATGGTGAGTGTCACTATGTAACATTGGTATCCATGGTAACCATCCCCATGTGTACCTTCCCTAGTGTATGTAACTGAATGCTTGTTTTTGCCAACATTATCTATTTTACTATCTATTTATGGGCACTGTGTGTGTGTGTGTACGGGTCATGATAATGCTCTAATGCTATTGGTGGATACTTCATCTGTTGTTAGGCAACTTTGAACAGATTAGTGAAGTCACTCGTGGTATGGTCTTATAGCATATCATGTAATTCTGTAGAGTCTTATTATAACAAGTGCAAAAAACATTTTGTGAAAAATGGGGAAGAGTAGGGTTGGAAGAGCATGTGCACTGAAGGAACAAAAAGTTCGAAAACAAGATTGTGGGTTGGTACAGTCTTGCATGCTCCAACTAGTTGGGGATGGGGCACGATCTTTAACAGTTGGGTCCAGCACTACTTCTCGTTACACCTCTTTCTTTATTTGAGACGCTTGATCACCTATTTGACCATCAGCTTGCATGTGTTTCTACGTAATGACGCATTTGAATAAGGCTTTTTCAAATTAACGTTTCTTTCTGTTACAGCACCGAAACACATAGTGTAAAATTAATATTAAATTTGAGACTCTACAGATGAGCCCTGCCCACCCACAACTCGAAGTAGTGCTGGACCCAACTGTTAAAGATCGTGCCCCACCCTCAACTAGTTGGAGCATGCAAGACTATACCAACCCACAATCTTTTTTTCGAACTTTTTGTTACTTCAGTGCACATGCTCTTCCAACCCTACTCTTCCCCATTTTTTCACAAAATGTTTTTTGCACTTGTTTGTAAAATTTTTTCACTGCATACATGCGTTATTTTATAAATAGTCCTGGGAAACCACGTACGTAATTACGTTTTGTTGTGTCTATTCTAATGGGCGTTCCTTTTAGGGTTACCCATCTTGTTCACATCCTTTTGAGCGGCTCATCCAACATGCAACCCTACTTCTCACCATTATTTTTCACAAATGTTTTTTACACTTGTTTGTATCTACACTTTTTTCTTCACAGGTACCATTTATCTATGGTTCTAGCTAGATCAAATATCTTCAGTATGTGGCAATCTACCTTTACTATGATAAAAAGACCTAGATCTAGCTAGCCTCGATCCCAGGCCGATCCGTCTCTAGCTAGGTCGCCTCCTCGGCCTGGTATTGATTGTATCTGGGCGTGTATCTGGGCATGTGCTGTGGTTGCTGTGGTTGCTCAGGTATTCGCTAAAAAAGAGCGAATATACCTGAGCAAGGTGGAGCGAATAGAAACACTAATAGTGTATGTATAAGCATACTTACTCCGTAAAATCACCGTTAAATCACAAAGAACTCCGTGTCATAGGTCTATTCTTTGCAAGTTTAGTTTGTCATAGATATAGGCTTAGCTATAGCTAGAGTGTGAGGAGCTGTCTTGTGCGAAGGAAGAAGGAGCATCACTCTTGTGAAAGAACAGACCTAGGTTCTCAAGTTTCTGCTATCAGTGGCTACCTTTGATTGACTACACAATTTAATACAAGCGCTTGATTAGACCATTGATTGCCAGATACACTTGGTAGAGTCTATCCTCAGACTCTGGCCATCGATCTCTTGTATACTATGCTCAGGGGTGTCCACAAGTGGCTGGGCCTGGAATGTATTGTCAAGGTGAGCGATGTAAATCAATAATACCCTTTCATCATTGGAAATTATACACTATAGCCTATAGTCCAATCCTTGGTATCTGGATCAAGATATGACATTTAATACGGCACTGGCACTGGTGTTGTGTTAGCCTCCTTCACCGGCCTTCAAGGAAGTGCGGCCTTGGATCGAGGCTAGTTTTGTGTGGACCATCACTGTGAGTTACAAAATGTATAGTGGAATGGTGAATTTAAGTTCATACTAATTTGTATACAGGAGCAAATGGAACCTTCCTCTCCAACCCCCGTCGTACTCCTCCTAGCTGATGGGTGTGAACTCATTGAAAGATGATGCCGGCCCCAGTGCCACTCGTGTCCTTCCCAAGGGTCCGATCTTATAGAACTACCTGCACTAAAACTACTGACGTGGAATGGCTCTTTCAACACTTGTGGTTGCTATCCTGACCAGTGACGTCAGGATTCTACTGTCTCTTGATGCACTGTGAACACACAATCTTTGTTATGCCACCTGAAGGCTTAGCAGGCATATCCAACGCAGTATTTATTAAGTCTTTCTGGAAGCTCTTGTTTGAGATCTTCGCTTCTAAACATCTGCATCTATTATGGACGCAGTACTGCTGTGCACAGTATTAATTTCTAGTGTCATTATAATTTTCATTATATCGCTGTATTTTTAGCCAACTGTGATGAACTGAAGATTTTACAGTATACATAGCTGATACTTACCAGCTTCCGGTCACGCCCAGATACAATCAATACCAGGCCGAGGAGGCGACCTAGCGTTCAATTAGAGACGGATCGGCCTGGGATCGAGGCTAAGATCTAGCTAACTGTACTGAATTTTTATTTGCACTGTTGCAGTTTGTGTCTGTTTATGATAATTTTCATGAAGTTTTTTGGTCTTATGCATGCAATAATTTATTATCACAAGCTAGCTCAGAGCAGGCGCGCTCAGAATGCAATGAAGAGCTTCACTTTTTTGCGAGCATTAACTGGAGCGGTAAGAATCGACAGTGCAAAACACTACTGTTGCTATATAGACCTCAAGTGGTTGCTAAGATAAGAGGGGTGTGCCCATGCTGTCTGCTATGTCTGAGCTAGCCTCCTTCACCGGCCTTTGAAAGAAGGCCTGCTATCGACTGCTTGCGCATGCGCCAAATTATTGAATTTTTTTCCCGTAAATATTTCTATAATACTATAATATTGGATTTTTTACCCGTAAATATTTCTATAATACTGGATACATCAGAGAAAATATTCTAAAAGTCATACACAGAGCTATATAGCTAGCTAGCTAGAAACAGAGCTGTGTAGGTTTGTTGTACTGCTATTTTCTTCTGATAGAATCAGTAGCAGTAGTATAGTAGACTTTTACCAAAGTTAGTGTTAAATGGGCGTGGCCTGTCCATATAGGCTCTTATCAGCCGTCACTCCTTTCAGACGATCGTCATCCACACTGTTGCAGGCTGTGAGTCTTTTGTTAACATAGCAGGCTAAGGGTAGCTATCAGAGAATGCTATCCGATGGGCTAGAAACCTTCAATCGAACTTTCTATCTACTTCCTTCAATCCACTTCCTTTCGTTGTGATGTCATAGTTTTACTGAGCATAAACGATGTTATCCAAAGCCCCCAGATACCGGGGGGATATTAGCGCATGCGCAAGCAGTCGATACCAGGCCCACTTCCCTAGCGGGAAGTGCGGCCTGGGATCGAGGCTATATGTCTGAGCATGCTCTGTGTCAGGAGTTCCCCAGGGTTCGGTGCTGGGACCTCTTCTTTTCCTAATCTATATAAATGACATTGATCTACATCAAAATGAAGGAAGTCTCTTGATCTATGCTGATGATCTTCTTCTTTACCATCCTATTCAATCTCCTAAAGATTATATAAAATTGCAAGGAGATATTGATCAACTCCAAGCATGGTCTGAAAGAAATGTACTCTTGTTTAACCAAAGCAAGTGTAAATACATGACTATATCAAGAAAATTCAGCCCACCACTTCCCAACATGTGTCTCAATATCAGTGGACGTCCCCTACTTAAAGTTGACCACTACAAGTACCTTGGCGTGTGGATCTCTCACGACCTCTCATGGTCAAAACACATAGAAGAAATGTGCAGAAATGCCTGCAAGCAGGTTGGTATAATTTACCGACAGTTCTATGGCCACTCGTCACTAGAATGTTTAAGACAACTCTACATCTCCCTTGTGAGATCAAAACTGGAATATGCTGCCCCTGTTTGGGAAAGTTTGCCCTTAAAATCTGCACAAAACTTTGGAATATGGACTACGACTCCCTATTAGATACTGTGGACCTATACCGTCCCTTTCTACAAGAAGATTGTACCTGAAGCTATCATACCTTTACCAGGTAATAAATGGTAACTTTAAATTCCCTGATCCACCACTGGAAAGAAGAGTATGCCCTCTCAATCTAAGAAGCACAAAAAATATACAGTTTGAAAGACCAATTTGCAGAACAAATGCATATGCGAACTCTTTTTTCCCAAAAGCAATATCTGTGTGGAATGAATTACCACTGGAGCTGCAGGAAAGTACATCGATTTTGTCATTTAAGAGAAATGTACTCTGTCACTTGCATTAGTATAATATTAGTCTTTATTTTTAATTTGTACTCGCTATTGTAAGTAATATATACAGGGCACACATTAGGTTAGCGTAATATGCTACTAGTGTATCCATGCATTTTGCAGAATTATTATAAAAAAATAAAAAAAAAGTAGGAAAACAATGGCGAACTGACCTCTGCACCTAATAAAGAAGCCATATCATACACCCTAGCAAATTTAACTTCGAAGGAAAGCGATTAGTTCTGGACGTACCCAAGGCGACAGAGGACACTAATATGTGTCTAGTTTGTGCTGTGGAGCTACAGTTCTCTACATTATCTCGCGGAAGAACGTGAGGAGAAGAATGACAAAAGTTGTTGTTTTTTTAGTTTTGCTGTTTTTATAACTTTTTCATACAATGTTTAATTCAGTTCATATTTCACACAAATGTCACAAATGATATTGGCAACAGATATATAAACTCAAAATAACTTTGTCTTGCTTCTTGGGTGAGATCCAGAGGGGGCCTTTTTGCTGTTTTCGACCCAACCCTACTATTAGCACTACCGTGCTAATGATTATATAATTATATAATCTATAATTATTATTATTATAGTTAAATCAATTTAGCAATTCCGGATCCAGTTTGTTGGTTTTTTAACTTCAACAGATGAGTAACCACTTGAATGTATCCGTAGACAGCTCCATGCATGCACCCAGTACAACTAGAGCTAGTACAGCCAACACACTCACAACAGGTAGGACAACATTGAGGACTAGTGATGAAGATGAGGACTCTACAACTGTGTGTGTGTGTGTGTGTGTGTGTGTGTGTGTGTGTGTGTGTGTGTGTGTGTGCGCGTGTGTGCGTGCGTGTGTGTGTGTGTGTGTGTGTGTGTGTGTGTGTGTGTGCGTGTGTGCGTGCGTGCGTGCGTGTGTGTGTGTAAGGTAGTGCCTGGTAGTGTGTGCACTGAACTCTGACTGAGGAAGGGAAAACGTACCTTTCTAACGGTCATTCCACAAAAGTTTATACCACTGGATCCACGAATATTTTACCCACGAATGAAGCGACCTTGCTTATACACTGTAAAAAATGAAGTGCAGTGGGCACACTAAAATAATTGCATATTATAGTATGAATAATCGTACGCGTGCTCTATTAATATGCGTACATGTACGTGTGCTCACCGCCACTTCATTGTTTACAGTGTACCTTTATACCTGCAGTGCAAGCAAAGTGAGGTAACAGAGATTGCGAGAATCATTATAATTATCTCCTGGCATAATTTATGCTATAATTATTATTATTATGATTATAGCTATTTAATATAGTACATGTCGCCGTTATAAAGTTTGTGATGCCAGGTTATTTGCATGTGTGACTCGTCTTAATTAATTACGTGGTCTATGCATGAGGTTCTGGGTGGGAATAATAGGCTGTTATTATATAGTAAGCTGGCATGCAGTGGCACCACAGTGATACAGAGTGGTGCATGCTGGCATGCAGTGGCACCACAGCGATACAGAGTGGTACTGGCATGCAGTGGCACCACAGCGATACAGAGTGGTACTGGCATGCAGTGGCACCACAGCGATACAGAGTGGTGCTGGCATGCAGTGGCACCACAGTGATACAGAGTGGTGGTGGAATGCAGTGGCACCACAGCGATACAGAGTGGTGCTGGCATGCAGTGGCACCACAGCGATACAGAGTGGTGGTGGAATGCAGTGGCACCACAGCGATACAGAGTGGTGCTGGCATGCAGTGGTACCACAGCGATACAGAGTGGTGCTGGCATGCAGTGGCACCACAGCGATACAGAGTGGTGCTGGCATGCAGTGGTACCACAGCGATACAGAGTGGTGCTGGCATGCAGTGGCACCACAGCGATACAGAGTGGTGCTGGCATGCAGTGGTACCACAGCGATACAGAGTGGTGCCGGCATGCAGTGGCACCACAGCGATACAGAGTGGTGCATGCTGGCATGCAGTGGTACCACAGCGATACAGAGTGGTGGTGGCATGCAGTGGCACCACAGCGATACAGAGTGGTGGTGGAATGCAGTGGTACCACAGCGATACAGAGTGGTGCTGGCATGCAGTGGTACCACAGCGATACAGAGTGGTGGTGGAATGCAGGCTGAAAACTATCCTAAACAACACATGCACAACAAACAGCACCATGCATGCATGCACCACATATTGAAATCACTGTAAGTTGAAACAGTAACTGATATTCTTAAGAAACTAGATATCCAATTAGCAGTAAATTAGGTTTGTTTTCATCCCTCATTCCAAACAGCACCATGGATGTACCCTGCTCTGTGAACGTGCATGCACACTGGTAATTGATACTCAGAGAATAATTGTAACTGAGACTATTAACAGGAAATTGTAAATTGAGTTTGTTTCATCCTAATTACAAACAGCACCATAGCAACATGTAAGCCACTGCATGTTGATTGATACTTCTGAGGTCTACGTTGTTCATAGTTTAAACTGCATGAGGAGAATAATACAGTTATTTTGGAGCATCGTTTTAATACTCGCCAGCTGGGTGGGAGACCTGTGAGAAAATATCATTGAATATAATAATTATATAATATAGCGGGTATAATTTTCGTTGCAAATTTTCAGTTCTTACAGCTCAGGCGTTGAACCTATTGTGGTATTAAATTTCATATGATGCTCTACAATACAAAATGATTATACGAAAATTTCCACGATACGAAAATAACTCGCTATATATGGTGGTACGGTGTAGCACACACAAATCTACTTAATACAGGCTCAATTATTGAGCTACTTGCAATTGTGCAGCAGCATAGTCTATAAGTGCATTGATAAGTGGTTAATGGTTGGAGTGTGAGGAGCAGAGTGAAATAAATAAGGGGTGGAGCTGCAAACATCAGCTCTGCCCTCAGTAAAACTTATTTAGGTTGCAACCCCACCCCTAGATCCGCCCCTGTCAAATGTAGACATTTGTATTTATTTGTACAATCTGTCAAGACAGTGTCATTAATTAATATCAAGCTCTGGTCTGCTATATAGTTTCTTGGAGACTGGCCTCTTCATTGGAGGTATGACTGCATGCATGCATGCTATAGTGCAAATGTATGGATAGAATATTATTATCGTTATATATATAGTGCCTGTATGCATGCAGCAGTCATGGATGATAATCTAGCTTATTAATGTTATGTATATTAACTATTATAGTACCGGAACATACATGTTTGGGGTGAGCGTGCACAATTTTAGAACTTCATATAATGTCATGCATGCAGATGTGGGTTGGTAGATTATCAATATGCCTGTCGCTCTCGCAGTCTCACTCCTTCAGACTAGAGCCTTATTTTCTTGTGTGCTATTTATTGTTATCACTATAATAATTATAAAGACACTGTTTTGAAGGTGTCTGGTATTTAGAAGCCCAAAGGTACTGATTTAGTAATCCCGAGCATAATTATAGCGAGGGTATTTACTACAAGTGTCCGAGGGCTTCTAAATCACATAGACCGCCAAAACAGTGAGCCTTGCCTCGTCTTGAGGCTTGACATGCAATACAACAAGTTACTTTGCTTGACAACAGGATAGCTGCTGCAGGTATGTATACCTCCTCTGGGGCACTTTCCCCATGTACTTCAATTCTCATGAATGTAGATATCTAAGTATCAACTATTATAATACTAGAATCAACTATACATTATAGTGCATTGTGAATTAGTCGATCAAAGTGTATGTTCTATGCCCATCCACTCATTATAATTAAGAACTCCGTCTGCACTAGCGCGCGAGCAATGCTCTATATAATTATATGCTAATGTGTGAAAGTATTGTATATATTTATATAATCATCTAAGTACCGTGACTAAGAACTCAGTCTGCACTATATCTTTGTAATAATGGGTATGAGAAAAAGCCAACGGTTTCTGGCTAGTTAAGGTTTGGAACTTTGTCACAACATCTATAATAAATAGATTGGCTATCTTATGAAACGTTTGATATTGCTTAAATATCTACACATCCTCTGCAGTGCTCAAAATTGCTAGTTTTTAGTGCCGTTTCGGTTAGGGAGAGATTTGAAGAAGATCTTACGGCTAAAGTCCAAAAATTACACTGAGTCATAACTTTTGATGAGAAAATGTGTCCAGAAATATTTCAGAGATAATTGATGTCACAACATTTTTTACGATAACCCCCATTTCACCCCACTATACAACAACTTTTGGGGAATACTTCGAATAATGTTGTAGCTTATTCGTTCACCTATATATATACACAATGGTATAAGCACAATTTCTTAGAAATGTTTCAATCTTGGCTCTGATACAACTGTATATACTCACCTATATTGTGGTATTCTATATACTCTCTAGACTGGATGCACTGTAATCCTCTACACTATAGTAGCTGCATTGCAGTGGAATTCCTGACAACATTCAATTTGCTTTACACAATTATTGGTACTATATCCATGACTGCATGCCGGCAAAGGCATTATCAGTTATATATTTATGCATGCAGATTGCACTATAATATTGGTGTGTGCAGGGCACAAACATTTAATTATGATTGCATACTGCAGCTATAATATTGACTAACTGGGTGGAGGTGCTATATTGACCGTGACTGGAGTGACTGAACTTGTATCAGTTATCAACCAATTAAGGATTAAATGATCAATTAGATCATACTATGGGTCAAACACAGTCTCTTCGTAACACTGGGTAAGCGTGACTGAGTATAGCTGTATACAAATATGCAAGTTCAGCATTAAAATGCCCTACCATCATGTCCATGAAGCATGACAAGATTGCAGAGGATTTTACCGATGTGTCAACATACGTTGCATGGTAGATTGTTGCACTGTCCAGAATGTAATCACTATAATTATACCGCAGGATTGGAGAATGTCTAATTTTATTATGAGATGAGATTTTTATATCAATTGTTATCAAGGAACAAGCGTGCATTTATTACACTATCACGTGCCGTGAGACATCATAAAGGTCCTCGTAGTATAATAATTAACCTGAGCCTACGCCGCGGTTTACTGCTCACTCACAACTTCGCTACCATCTTTGGTGGTCGTGGTTTGGCGCTTATAATTATTATAGAGTGCTGCTTATAGAACGTGGAGTAGCTGTTTCCACGAGGCTATAGCTATCATATAAATTGTACATTTATATATTATATAGCCTATAAATTAAAGACCGCATTATAATAATTATTACCTAAGCGCCAGCTATAATAGTAGAGTATAATTGTTGTGGACTATTGGCGCTTCTATTAGAGTGGCACTGTAATTAAGAAAGACGGGGCTCACCTCACACAATGCTTTCAACTTACACTAGCTTGTAATTATTACCTCTAAAGGCTGCTTTTTATCATGTGCATGCATGCATGTCATGAACAGGTTTGTAACTAGTCTCAAAGAAAAGTACATTCAGAGAGAGTTTGGAGAAGATGAAGAATGGCCACCATCAGATAGAAGAGACAAACAAAGAAGACTTATCAAATTGCAATTAGTCGAGACTGATCAGATAGAGGGGTTTGGCCACAAGGGTCGTTCAAGTGGCATCGAGACTGATCAGATAGAGGGGTTTGGCCACAAGGGTCGTTCAAGTGGCATCGAGACTGATCAGATAGAGGGGTTTGGCCACAAGGGTCGTTCAAGTGGCATCGAGACTGATCAGATAGAGGGGTTTGGCCACAAGGGTCGTTCGAGTGGCAATGGCAAGCAACCTAAAGATGACAAAGAAACACGCAAATCAATACTCCACACTGACCTGTTCAAGACTAGCAGGGACAACAAACCAGTCAGGAAGATTGTTGTGAAAGGCAATGCTGGGATTGGTAAAACCACACTGTGTACCATGCTGACTGAGGAGTGGGCAAAAGGCAAGATCCTGAAACAATTTGACTGTGTTCTGTTGCTACCACTGAGAAATAGCGACGTGTCATCGGCCACAAGCCTCCCTGAGCTGATTAAACTTTTCCATCTGAGTGAGAAGGTCCGCAAACCTCCAACAAAAAGGATGGAGGATAGAGAAGGAGAAGGCGTCCTCATTATAGCTGATGGCTGGGACGAACTCAGTGAGGGTGCTCGAGCTAAGGACTCGTTTCTCTACAAACTTCTTCTTGGTTATGGTTGTTCTAAAGCCTCTGTTCTCCTCACATCCAGACATTCTGCAGCAGCACCTTTTCACAAACTGTCTTCAGTGGACACTTTCATCGAGGTGGTGGGTTTTGATGAAGAAGATATCAAACAGTACATAGTTGAGGAATTCAAGCAAGATCCAGAGAAAGCTTCTTCTTTTATGGAGCAGCTTAAAAGCAATCCACTCATTCAGAGTTTGTGCTCTGTGCCACTTAATTGTGCGATTGTTTGTGACCTGTGGTGCGATTTACAGCAAACACTTCCAAGCACAATCACGAAACTATATGCTAGGATAACACTGTCTGTTGTGCTTCGTGACATCAAGAAGAAATGTCCACAACTCTGTGTAAACTCGCTTGACATTCCCAAGGAACTTCAAAACGATTTCTGGCTGGTTTGCAAATTTGCTTTTGAATTTTTGGCTAAAGATCAAATAGTCTTCTCAGACAGTGAAGTTTCATCGTTTTCTCAAGATGGGAACTTTAACAAGAAAGCATTTTTCTTCGGTTTATTGCAATCAGCACATTCACATTTCCCTAGCCAACAAAACTCATTGACAACAGGTTATGGCTTGTCGTTTCACTTCGCTCATTTGACCATTCAGGAGTTTTTAGCTGCCCTTCATATCGTCACTTTATCTCAGAAAGAGAAAACAAAGATTTGCAACACTTATGCTGGAAACAATCGGTTTAATATGGTTTGGAGATTTGTGTTCGGTCTTCAGTCTAAAGAAGAGAAATATAGTAATAAAGCTGTCTCTTTAGGTGATGTGTTAGTTGATCAGGTTTTATTTGCACTACGGGACAAAGATATTTTACTATGCCACTGCTCGTTTGAATCTCAGGATAAAGTTGTACACTATAAAGTGGCCAACAGAATTTGTGCCAAGTTTAGTTCTTGGTATGGATCAATCAGAAGTCCCCAAACTGCTCACGACAGTGTAGCTCTTTTGCACACTTTTAACCATATATCACATTGTTCGGTCAAGCTAAACTTTTCAGGGAGTCTTAATGAGGAACAGCTTCAGAAACTAGCTACTATCCTCATTGACAGAAAGTTGCAAGTAAAAAAATTAAGTCTCAATAACTGCAAGCTCACAAATGAATGTCTCACGACCTTCTTCAACAAGGCATCAGCTTCATTTCAGCATCTCGAGGAACTATCTCTAGATGGGAACCTTATCACAGGTATACCATTTTCACCCAGCAATAACACATTAACTAGGCTTTCATTATCCAAGAATCCACTCTGGCAAAGTGGTGCCCAGTTACTAGAGAGTGTTGTATGCGCAGGTTCACTAGTAAAACTTGAGCGTCTGTGTCTATCTAGTGCACTGACAAATGACAGAGACATTATCGATGCCAAAGTGTTAGCCACACTTCTTCAAGCATTAGTTACACACTGTCCTCATCTGGATGACCTTGATCTCTCTAAGAACAATATTGGTGTACCTGGAGCTAGTGCAATAGGAGAGGCCTTTGTACAACTTGCTACCAATAGGAAGGAGTTAAAGCTGAACTTAAGTGAGACTAATCTCGACAGTGAAGCAGCGACAGTATTTTCTGACAAAGTTTTGACTTCTTTAGGGAATGTGTCAAATCCACTCTCTTGTGAAATCAATTTGCGTGTTGATAACAATCCACTTGGACACGGCGGCTCGTCAGCCATCTTTAGAATGCTCTCTAATGAAAACTGTCCAGTAACAAGACTTAATCTGGACCACATGCAGTCAACCAGGGCATAGTAACGGCAACCGATTTTGGTGAAATTAAATCTCCAACATTTCCTGGTCGATGTAGCAAATTGATATTTTCGAAACAACAAACCAAGCGGTGACATTCATGTAGCTTGCTTGACAATGGCTATTAAATCCGCCATATTCGGTGATCTTGAATGGTTGCAACTATCAAATACCCTTCCTGACAATGTTGAGGAGAATGGAAGACTACTGACTGAACTCTTACCATCCATTGCCTCTCACTGTCTTAATCTGAATGACATTGATCTCTCTGAGAACAATCTTGGTGTACCTGGAGCTAGTGCAATAGGAGAGGCCTTTGTAAGACTTGTTACCAATAGGAAGGAGTTGAAGCTGAACTTAAGTGAGACTAATCTCGACAGTGAAGCAGCGACAGTATTTTCTGACAAAGTTTTGTCTTCTTTAGGGAATGTGTCAAATCCACTCTCTTGTGAAATCAATTTGCGTGTTGATAACAATCCACTTGGACACAGTGGTTTGTCAGCCATCTTTAGAATGCTCTCTAATGAAAACTGTCCAGTAACAAGACTTGATCTGGACCACACACATGCAGTCAACCAGGGCCTAATAACGGCAACCGATTTTGAAACTCTAACATTTCCTGGTAAATGTAGCAAATTGAAAAGGATTTCATTTCAAAACAACAAACCAAGCGGGGACACTCATGTAGCTTGCTTGACAATGGCTATTAAAGCCAAAATTTTTGGTAATCTTGAGAGGATGCAACTATCAAATACCCTCCTTGACAATGTTGAGGAGAATGGAAGACTACTGACTGAACTCTTACCATCCATTGCCTCTCACTGTCCTAATCTGAATGACATTGATCTCTCTGAGAACAATCTTGGTGTACCTGGAGCTAGTGCAATAGGAGAGGCCTTTGTAAGACTTGCTACCAATAGGAAGGAGTTGGAGCTGAACTTAAGTGAGACTAATCTCGACAGCGAAGCAGTAAAAACATTATCTGACAAAGTGTTAGCTTCTTTAGAGGATGTTTCAAACCTTCTCTCTTGTGAAATTGAGTTGAGTATTGATAACAATCCACTTGGACACAGTGGTTTGTCAGCCATCTTTAGAATGCTCTCTAATGAAAACTGTCCAGTAACAGAAATTGATCTGGACCACACACATGCAGTCAACCAGGGCCTAATAACGGCAACCGATTTTGAAACTCTAACATTTCCTGGTAAATGTAGCAAATTGAAAAGGATTTCATTTCAAAACAACAAACCAAGCGGGGACACTCATGTAGCTTGCTTGACAATGGCTATTAAAGCCAACATTTTTGGTAATCTTGAGAGGATGCAACTATCAAATACCCTCCCTGACAATGTTGAGGAGAATGGAAGACTACTGACTGAACTCTTACCATCCATTGCCTCTCACTGTCCTAATCTGAATGACATTGATCTCTCTGAGAACAATCTTGGTGTACCTGGAGCTAGTGCAATAGGAGAGGCCTTTGTAAGACTTGCTACTAATAGGAAGGAGTTAAAACTGAACTTAAGGAAGACTAGTCTCGACAGCAAAGCAGTGAAAGCATTTTCTGATAATGTTTTGGCTTCTTTAGGGAATATGTCAAATCCACTCTCTTGTGAAATCAATTTGCGTATTGATAACAACCCACTTGGACACAGCGGCTTGTCAGCCATCTTTAGAATGCTCTCTAATGAAAACTATCCAGTAACAAGACTTAATCTGGACTACACACATGCAGTCAACCAAGGCCTAATAACGACAACCGATTTTGATGAAATTGAAAATCAAACATTTCTTGGTCAATGTAACAAATTGAAAAGGCTATCATTTCGAAACAACAAACAAAGCGGGGACACTCATGTAGCTTGCTTGACAATGGCTATTAAATCCAACATTTTCGGTAATCTTGAGAGGATGCAACTATCAAATACCCTCCCTGACAATGTTGAGGAGAATGGAAGACTACTGACTGAACTCTTACCATCCATTGCCTCTCACTGTCCTAATCTGAATGACCTTGATCTCTCTGAGAACAATCTTGGTGTACCTGGAGCTAGTGCAATAGGAGAGGCCTTTGTAAGACTTGCTACTAATAGGAAGGAGTTGGAGCTGAACTTAAGTAAGACTAATCTCGACAGTGAAGCAGCAAAAACATTATCTGACAAAGTGTTGGTTTCTTTAGAAGATGTTTCAAACCTTCTCTCCTGTGAAATTAATTTGAGTATTGATAACAATCCACTTGGACACAGTGGTTTGTCAGCCATCTTTAGAATGCTCTCTAATGAAAACTGTCCAGTAACAAGACTTCATCTGGAATCAACTATTCACACTTCCATTACTGACCTCAGTTTGAATAATTCTTTAGAATCTCTTAACAGCACTACAGTAAGTCTCGGTCTTCGTCGAAATTTGCTTCATGGCAAGAACATGTTCATACTAGCTGATTGTATTCAGTGCTGCCTGTCACTGGAGAAGCTGGATTGTGATAAGTGTCGAATTACTTCAAACGATATATTTACATTATTGTCACACCTAAAATTCCACGATATTCAACTAAAGTGTTTAAAACGGTGGGACCTTCAAGACAACAGCATCGATGATGACGCAGTGAATACTCTTATTACGTATTTGCCTTCAGTGTTTCCATGCATTGAGGATATTGATCTAGATGATAATCTCGTGAGTACAGAGACAGTGAAGAAACTTGATGAGTTTTTGAAGGTAAGGCCACAGCAAGTGTATTGTATGAAAAGGATGCATCAAGTTTTGAGCAAGGCATCATTATTATAGCACAGAGTCCTTTTAATGTTTGGTATAACGTACACTACACATAATTTTATAATTGGCACTCTAGATGATAGTTTATGCAATGTAAGGTGGGTTGCGTACTTGATTTGTGAAGCTTCGCCACTACTTCAGAAAATGTTGACGAAATAAGTTGTTATTTTTGTTGTTATAAAATTTATAACGAAGCTTTGCGAAATTGTGATTGTGCCGAAGCTTCACAACTTTTTTTTACCAAGGCAAGATACTACTTAGTGTGAGGCTCATCCCTATACCCTTCAGTCAGAGCTCCTGAACATTCTAGCTATACATTGATCCTGCATGCATGCACACACTTTCATCACACTGAGATGGCTGGGTTACTATAACTATATAATTATATAATTATGTAATAATAGGAGAGAAACACGACTGAAGATGAGGAGTTTGATTCCACTAGTTCTGAATCAACAACACCTGATGATGCAAGTGACTCTCTGCCAGAGGTAAGTACTTACATTGTCTGAGTGTATGACCTGCTGTATCATGCATGATGTTAATTCTTGTTACAACGATGATTGCCAATTGCATGTGTCAATTTGCATTCAATTGTACTGTCATACCCTTTTTGATCTAAAAGTCGTAAAATGCATGCGTTCACTGATGCATGGATGTAATAATTATACATGTCTCCTTGCAATCACAGCACACTAGTACTGATTCTATTAGTGAGGATACGGACTTTAAAGCTACTGATGAAGATCTGAATGCACTAAAGGAGGATAGGTCCCCTACAGCTAGTCAGGATTCCACAGCTGCTACTGATATTTCCAATTTAACCAGCCAAAAACAACAGCTACAAAGTAAGCAGTTTGCATGTTGTTATATATAATGTAGTTGAATCATTGTTTTAAAAATAATTACGTCCTATTTATGCATGCAGCAGACTCGTTATCTTTTCCTTCGCAAGGTTTGCCTATTGAAACAGTAAAGAGAGACGCTGAAGTCACTAACGAGCAGCTTGACACAACAGTAGAAGAAACACACCTCTCTGAAATGTCGTCACAATCTGACAGCATCCATAACGACTATCTTATGGAGCAAGGCCTCTCATCTGGACAACAATGTGACGTGAGGAGTCATGCATTCGTACCCGGCACTCAGGCTGCTGATCATGATGTCATGAACGCTCCTGAGGTGTCTCACACACTAAAAGAAGTACCTAATAACAGTAGGTTGATACTCAAAGCATATTAGTTAATGCTATTTTGCATCATCATCAAAAAAATAATTGTGTGCTCCACAAACATTACAAGGCAGCTGCTTATTAATTATCCTGGAAACTTTTCTGGGCAATTTTCATTATTCTATATAATACAGCAGACACTCTGCATGGTGCTTTAATTTTACTAGTTAGACACTGTTTTTGAGGTGTCTATATGAGATTTATAGAAGCCCAAAGGCACACGTGTGATGTTAATTATTGGCTTGCTGTCCTATTATCAGGCCTGACCATTGAAGCACTAAAGAGGGAAACTAATATCACTGACGAGCAGCTTGACACAAGAGTAGAAGAATTAGACCTTCCCAAATTATCTTCATATTTCGACAACACTAATGACTATGTTGAAATACTGGGGCTCTCACCTGGACAGCAAACTGATGTCATTGAAGAGAAGGCTAGAACAGCATTGAATCGAACACATGCTGGAATAAAGCTGGCTCTGAAATATTGGCTGAATAGAGTTCTTTCAGAGGGTACCTTCAGAGCTCTGCTACTCATTATACTCTCCCTGGACAAAGGAGACGTTGCTATCAAGGTGGCACAGTATTTGTCAGCCAAAGGTGCGTGAGTGGGTACATTATGCATGTTAATTATACCTTATTGTCTATTATAAACAGTGAACCTCACTATTCCGGACCCCTTTTAAATCCCGACAAAAATAGCAAACTGAAAAAGAGGAGGGGCTGTCAGTAGAATAGAGTACTGCGCATGCGCAATGTAAATTGCTTAGCTGAATCAGCAATAATTTTATTGCTAAGAAAACGAAGAGAGCTCACAAGACTCACTGTATTCATAGATTGAAAAGGAAGGGGATTGGAAACGAAAATGTTTGCGTGAAACACTCCGCGTTATAGGGCGTGGCTAAAACTACAAAGGGATTATTTTATAGTCAGCATGCTCATTACCTGTCTTGGCTGCCATACAATGTGCTGTACATAGAAATGGTGAAATTGATCACTTTTAATGTTGAATATACTAAAAAGTAAAGAGAATATAGCTCTAAAAGGTCGACTAAGCAACGCAACCACTATCACTAAATAAATAAATGCTATAAAAGAAGGAATAGCCCTTACTATGAAGTCGTGAGAGGTCAAGGCCCGTGGTGTGTCTAAAAGTATACTAAAGCAGTTTGAAGGACTATACTGCAAACGTTTATGAACAGTAAAGCTTATCCATGGCATGAAACCATTCTATATAGCACTTAGATACATAATAACCAAGTCAAGCAATGTATTTTGCTGTTTAGGCTTCGCAGCAGGGAAAGAGAAAAGTTGACATGGAGTAATTCAAGCTATACTCAACAAAAACTAAAAACAGAGTAAAGACAGCGGACTTAGACAAGTTAGAGCTTGTCAGTGGTGTAAACTTACTTCTCTAGAGTAACCTCCCAGCCTCTGAGTGATCGCTAGTGGATAGGAGAGCTAGAAACACAACCAGAGTACGGTCAAAACAAAAATAATCGCGAGCGCGAAATCATAACGCGGAGTGTTTCAACCATTTACACAGGGAGGCCTGGTCGTTTCCAATCCCCTTCCTTTTCAATCTATGCTGTATTGGAGCGAAAGTTGAGATAAAGACTATTGTAGCTAGCAGCTTCCCTTCTGGCCACAGTGATATCATGTACAAAAGTGTCTTCGTTAATGATATTCATAATCAATTATAATGACATCTGTTAATCCGGAAATTTCATGTACAGTAGACTCTCGTTAATCCGGTCACCCTTGGGACTATGCAGCTTGGCCGGAATATGGAGGTGGCTGCAGCTCAGGAAATAGCCGCGGCTTAAAAATGACCTTACCTCAAATCTAATGACTACTTTTGCGGTTCTTGTCTCGAGGATAATGTAGGATAATGAATCATTCTGTTCTCTATTTAAGTGTAATCCAATTTTATCTGTTAAACCGCACCCAAAACGTCATATCCGGCCGTAATATGTGACAGGCTCTGGGAAAACCAGACTATTGGAGCAGAATTTAGTATTGAGCTACAGCTAAATTTATGCCTACAGTATAAAATCTCAAATAAAATAAATGTTATTGGTGTATAAGTATCTATAGTCCTTCTACTACCTCTCTGTAAAATCTGATGCTCTAAATCCAAATCTTTCCATTAAAACGCTTTGTCCAAACTTTCGCTATCACCTTATTTTTCCTAATTGAGCAATCTTTGAGAGGCGTTTTTCTCGATACTACATTTACGGCTTCGAGTTTCTAACGCGCATGACTCGGGTATGAACTAGGTATATGTGAACACTAAGCATATCATTGTGTAGGCGATGCTCTGCTCTATCATTTGGTATATTAATCACCAAAATTTTAGCCTGCTCCAATAGTCTGGTTTTCCCAGAGCCTGTCACAATATACGTATAAATGAAAACCTTGTTTGGGACAGCCAGCACTGGCCGGTAAACGGAATAGCGAGTGGCCGTACTTCAGGGTGAGTTTTGTGCAGTAAACATAATTATAGCTAGCATTCCGTGCCAAGCCAAATGGCCGGTATATCGAGGTGGCCGTACTTCAGAGAGCCGGAATAGCGAGAGTCTACTGTATTCGGATGGGGTCTGGTCCCGCTCTATTCGGATTAGCGAGGTTCTACTGTACTAATTTTAGCGAATTTTAGCGAATTTGTAATTCAACGCTAAATCAAGTACGCGCTGATAATAACGCAATTATGAATCTCATAAAAAAAAATGTTTTCTTCTTTTTTTTCTGATTGTAATGTACTTTTGAGAGTATGTTAGCCCTTTTTTTACATCTGTATCTGACTTCAACTTTCCTAAAACTCATACTTGTACATCTTTTGAGATATTATTGTGGTAATGAATTTGCCAAATATCCGCCAAAATTAGTATCCTAAAAACAGAGAAAAATCTGAAAACGCTAAAATTACTACCCGTCTATATAATAGTAACATTAAGGTATACTATTTAGAACACACCGCCAAGATTAAGTATTTTAATGTATGTGAGCATACAACTTATAAAGCATGCACACCTTCAGTGTGGATTAAGAAGCATGCATTATACTTTTAGATATTAAGCTGATTGGCTGAAGATCATGTGATGAGCACTAGTTTTAGTGCTATATATAATATAGTTATACATCACTTGCATGCCATGCAGGTACAAAAACATTAGACTAAGTAACTCTAGAGCACTAAAGTGCAGAACCTTCGGCGTTAGTTTGGGTTGTATAACGCTTCATAATCAAATAGCAGCTCAGAGCTCAGGGTTTTCTGCCGAGGTAAATATAAACACTGTATGAGATTATACATGCAGATTGCTGTACTATACACTCCCTTGTAACACAGAGAGTCCCCCTGTATGACATTATACATACAGATTGCTGTACTATAAACTAGCTCCCTTGTAACACAGAGAGTCCCCCTGTATGACATTATACGTGCAGATTGCTGTACTATACACTCCCTTGTAACACAGAGAGTCCCCCTGTATGACATTATACGTGCAGATTGCTGTACTATACACTCCCTTGTAACACAGAGAGTCCCCCTGTATGACATTATACATGCAGATTGCTGTACTATACACTCCCTTGTAACACAGAGAGTCCCCCTGTATGTACATTATATATACATGCAGATTGCTGTACTATACACTCCCTTGTAACACAGAGAGTCCCCCTGTATGTACATTATATACATGCAGATTGCTGTACTATACACTCCCTTGTAACACAGAGAGTCCCCCTGTATGTACATTATGTGTTATTTTCACCCTTGATACAGGTACTATATAGATGTTAAAAAGTCAATAGCTATATATAGTGCATGCATGTGAACATTATTCAATTATAGCTAGTTGTAGAGTAGTTATTATTTCGTTTTTTGAGAGACAAATACTTGATGTGTGGTAACTGATAATTTAGTTTTTCATAGATCATTAACCTTTTATTGTACATATACACATATCAGGCTGTTTGTTTCCTACATCAAGAATTCTGTATTATAATCATGTTATAGATAGCTCTCACATCCTGTATAATTATCAGTCTCATTTGTTATAATCAGATGTACGTACTAGTTGATCAAAAAATCCACACAGATTCTGACACACACACACACACACACACAATGGTGTTTTTGCACTAATTTTATGCCTTTGAAATGAACTCTCTCCTTCATTCTCCTGCAGAGTAGTAGTAAAAGTAAGTTATAGATAGTACATGGGCATGAGGTATCTATGTGTTATAGTGTCCCATATCACGAGGGCTTTGCCCGAGGGATGAGGGACACTATAACCATAGATACCGAATGCACATGTGCTAACTGATTTAGATCCCACTTTTCATTGGCTGCCTCAGGCAAGAAGTGTATCTATAAAAGCAGCAAGCCTTAGCAACAGCTTTATTTTTGAAAATGTCCTGTTTTGATAAGCTAGATGATTTCTGCTTCTCTGCTAAATAACCTTTCCTTGCTTCAACATTGGAATGGAAAACTAGTGACTCCACCTTGTGCAGGAAGCACTCTGCAACAAATGAGCCCAGCCTCCTCTTTTCTCTGCACTCAAGCCCCACCCCCAGCTCAGTAAACTGTTCTGATATATACGGCTAGCTAGCAAGGAACAGCTTGCAGCAATGCTACAGTGCACTATCGTTCCCAAAAAGACACAGGAGTCTACTGTTTGAAACATGGCTGCAGGATAGAAACAGAAGTCAGGAGGACAAAGTTGACAAATGCTACAAGTTGAAGACATGCTTTCATGCTTGTGACAATGGACCCAGAACTGTTATAATCATTGGATCTTAGTGTTCCTCGTAGAGACAAGAAAAGATACTGGTGAACCCTACCATCAACCCAGCAAACGCTATAGAAACTGGTAGTGAAAAAACTGAACAGCCATAGCTAATTATCATGCAGCTAGCTATAGATCTACAGCTTTATTATCATTTCTGTGCATTCAAAAAAATTATACTTGTACTTTATACCCTCAAGCTTATAATTCCCTGGGAAACTATGAGATTATGGCTCATAATTCCCTGCTAAACACACACAAGTGGGATCTAATACGTATATAGTGTGCGAATTTGACCTTATTAATTAATGTCACCAATTGGTTTGGGTGGTCTAGACCACTTAGCTGTGGCCCATGGCCAGACCAACAGTTGTACAGCTATAAATTATGCAACAAACTAACAATAATCGTATATATAGGTACTGCGTTGATCGATTGTTAATGGTATAATTATAATAGTGATTTCTCTAAAACAACCTTTGAAAAGCAGAAATATGCATTGAATGCTTCGTGTCCTTTATGGTTAGAAAACACAATAACGCAGCAACCACTCTGCAATTCCATGGAATTCACTATAAACTGATACTATATATACAGTGTTGCAGTTCACAGCTATACTTGCTGCTCGGGCACTAAGAACACAAATACATTCACCAGAAGATCTACCCTCGAGAGATGCCACGAGGAATTTTGAGCCCCATGTCACAGTTGGAGGCACTTGTTCAACAATATGATTATAAATGGCTATACTTTGCTTGAAGAATATTAAGATCCGCTAAACACAGACGTTTCCATTATAAGTATATCCTCAATCGCTGTCTGATTAGCAGTTAAAGCAGTAGTGTCTAGTTCGCTTAAACAGCAAATGTGTTGTGTCCACACACACGCACACATATCAATCACTCTACCCCTATTGCACACTGCACACGCACGAGGTAATAAGGTGTCTTGAAGTGTGAAAACCTCCAAGGAATCACTCACATTTTCAATTGGCGAGGAATGTGTAAAAATAGTGCACTTTTGATGTCACGGTAGAATTTGTTGAATGGTAGCACGTATTATAGACAGTCTTTAATCAAGAGATTCATTGTAAGCTCTGTGTCTGCCAGTGACTTCATGATCAGTGGGCGTAGATAAAGTGAGTATCCTCAACAGCTGCACACATAGTACCTCCAATGAGGGTCCTCAGTAGGTACATAACTACCCATGCAAAGGAAGGCGTCCCAAGAGCCACATATATGTGATGCTGCAAAGTATAGGTTACATGTGAGGCATGCATGTGTGAGTTTGTCTCCATGCAGAGGAGGTCCGACTGCCAGGCTGGTGCAGCTCAAGTAATTACCGGTAGTCTCTGATTTCACCAGATTAATGATCACACTCAGCAATAACACACATGCAACGTGGGCGAATAATTAGTATTCACTCAAAGGCTAATTGCTTGAGCTACATTGTCCTGTGGTACTCCCTCTGGTGTGTCTCTATAAGTGTAGAAGTGTGTGTGAGTGGGTGTGGTGTGTGAATGCAGTACACATTCAGTGTAATTACCTGGTTGAGTTATTTTACTCTCTGGGGACTTTAAATGATCAACATCCCGGAATACCCTTGGAATGTTTTTCTACTCATTGTAACCATACTCAAACTCGGACATTTTTTGGTTAAAATTAATGTTAAGTAATGCTCATTGTATACAGGCAGTGAAATAATGCACCTATCAATGCAAACCACACCCCCTCCCGGGATAGGGTGGGGATTTGTATTAACTTTGCCTCCCCTGTGTGCATGGGTGGGGATTTTGTATAAGTCTGCATACTCAGCAGCCACAATTAAGTCAGTATAATTATTATAATTTTAACTCTTTTATAACCTCCCATGGCATGTGTAGCTTTTTGGAAGGAACAAATAGCAAGACTTAATATAGAAAACCTGATTGCCTGCATGTGACTGTGATTTCATTGGACGGAGTGGAAGCAAAACCACAGACTTTTAATGCCTTGTATCCTCAAGTGTGCTTGCTGTTACAATAGTGAGTATTATTTTGTGCTCCTGTGTACAGTCTATTGGAGTTGCGTACTCTTCCTAATGAACTCTTGCTATAACTGACATGCATACATCATGTCATGTAAGTTCAAAATAATGTGAACATGTACAATTATACAATCGAACATGCATGATGGAGTTTTATAAGTGTGTAAAGGAATGGATGAGATCGATATGTATACTGATCTGAATTGATCACCAACTAAGTACATCATTATCCTTATAGTTAAATGCGCAATGACCAGTGGCGTAGGCAGAGGGGGGCTGACGGGGCTAGAGCCCTCCCTTTTGTGCTTTATCAATTCCAACTCAGCCGCGATCTGTCAATGTATTCTGCACTGTATACTGCATGCATAGTTACTAGAATGATGTCGGAAATGTGGGCAGGGCCATCTAATGCGCATGCTGACTGCTTAGGACCTATTTTAGTGTTATGCTCTGGCCCTGCTCAACTGATTTGAGCCCTGCCCTTCCCCAAATCCTTGCTACGCCACTGATTACCACATATTAAAACACTCGGCTACGTGTGTTCTAACTAAAACTCTGTACAGTTTGAGAACTCGATCTATAGGAGTACGTCACTGTTTCGTTGGTGGAGCCACTGTGGTTTCTTATAGCCCTCCAATAATTATTATAATTATGATATCTCTGGATAAAGTATAATGTACCACATAAATCGCTTGGTCTTCCCCAGACTATATACAGTGAAAGATGAACCCTTATTATAGTGTTATCAGTGGACGTGGACAAGACATATTAGAACTAGATATGCAACAGTGTTTTATCTCAATAATTATATAAAGTGAGCTCTCATTGATACAATTGAACAATGAGCACAAAAATAAATAACTCAACTGCTTAATTAATAATAAGAATGAAATGACATTTTCAGTTTTGCACCAATAATTATTACCATGACTATGTTAATATCAGTTCAGCAGTTCCAGTTTGTTGGTTTTTAACTTCAACAGATGAGTAACCACTTGAATGTATCCGTAGACAGCTCCACCCAGTACAACTAGAGCTAGTACAGCCAACACACTCGCAACAGGTAGGACAACATTGAGGACTAGTGATGAAGATGAGGACTCTATACAACTGTGTGTACATGGAGAAAAAACAAATTGACTATTAGTTTTGTATCAATGTTTTTGCTCGTTAAAGGAATGCAAGGTTTATACCTTACTAGAATGTGTTGCGGATAAAAAACCTTTGCGATGAGCCAAATCAGCAGAAAAATTGACGTTCTTGAAAATTGAAGATAGTGACTATTGCAATTTCAATTTTCGTATAATGCTATATACGAAAATTCCCACCATACGGAAATAACCCACTATATACGGTACTTAACCAAGATCGTATCACTGTTCATATTGTAAAGATATCAGCTAACAGATGAGGAGGGGGTTTCACCAAGAGCTAAGCTGCAAACTCAGAACATTCATAACAAAGTTGGCCACCATTCCCAAACTCCCTCCCTCTGTGAAGGATCTGGAAGAAGAGATATTATGACCAGCTGCTCCACAATACTCTGTAGGCTTACGCCACGCCAGATAAGAAGTACGAGTTGGGATAACGCCCCCTCAAAATGACTGATGCACCTAATTCACCTTTAACTAGCAAATCCATAATTGCTCATAAAAGTCATTGACTCTTTCTTTGTTGCTAACATTGTTAATTTTTTATCAATATTATTATTACAAAACCTTCATCTGTGTGATTAATGATCTTTACCAAACAAACACATTTGGCAGGGCTGCTGACTTTGCTTGCGTCTAGTGAAGTCTGCCATGCATATAGCTTTGCATGTCATTCATACACACTAGTTACAGTCACCTATTTTAACTTTCAAAAAATCACCAAAAAGACAAACCTTAAGTCTTACTGTCGTGTAAGAATTCTGCTGCTAGTAGCTTGCATTCCTTAACAATACTTGAACCATCTACCTAGTTAGACCATTCTAGCAATAGGACTTCACAACAATAAAAAAATTCATTTACGAGTGATGCTTACCAGCAAGGCATTGTATCAAAAGGGCCGGGAAGGGTCCAGATTTGCTTTAGGTATACAACTATATATACTTGTTTTCCCACGGGCTGGCAATATACACACAGTTTCTAGATGTCCAACTAAAAGGAGTTCAGCTGGCGTCCTGACCTTTAACTGGTGTCCCAGCTATATATGAGTTCCTAGCCAGTACGCGGTATCAAATTGCGGTAACTGCATGGAGTCCCATGAGCTAAGTGCAGGCTGGAGTCCCAGATAGTGAACAAGTCTACTACAGTATATTACTGAGAACTTCGGAAACGAAAGATATAGGCATTGCCAGAAAGCAAATTAAATATTAACTTTCCGCAAACCTCAACTGACAAGAAAGAGGTATACACTATATTTTATATCTCTTTGCATATGTTCCCTCTTCTTTATCTGTGATGATTAAACTAAGTAAAAAAAGAGGGAAAAAAATAGCCGGCATCCCGACCTTCTGCGCAAGCTAGAGTCCTAGCCAGTAACTAGAGTCCCAGTTAAGTAATAGTCCCGACCAGTGCACCAATACAGCCGACAACTTAGAAACGAGATGTGCAACGCATGCCGGAGTCCCGACCACCTATACTTCCGCTCCAAAGTAACAGTAACAGCACAAACGTAAATGTGGCCGAATGCAACAGAAGTTGGGATTGGCTTTGTTCACTCGATGTCAGGAACGGAAGTTAAATTTAACCACAACCACACCCCTAGAATTCTTCAGCAGTTGCACTGGGACTGGGCACAACAATATTATGGAGGAGTAGTGGATGATGTTGAATGCCTCCTAGGGCTGCACAGCTCTACTGTACTATGACCAGGACTTCAGTGAGCAAGGTGCAGGTGCAGGTGCATGGACGATGAACAGACTCACATTGTTACCAAAGTAAGTAATGACAGTAAGTTAAGAACATGTATCGTTACCGTATTCACCCGAATTACCGGGACACAAAAAAATTATTACAGCTTGCAGTGTCCCTTGGAATAGAGCAAGAAAAATTACGTTAAAGTCGAAGTGTTGTCCCTTGTATTAGGGTGTCCCGTAGTAATTAGAACGAATATTTCCCCATTTTAAGGTACGTACACGGCCTCGATTCCAGGCCGAGGCTAGCTCTGCAGCTAAAATGTCTTTCGCAGTTTAGAAGCTGTGTACGCGGGTTCCATGTCTACAAAGTGGTGTCTTCAACTGTCAGTGACATATTACGGTGCCAGAGAGTAGAATCCAGAGAGTTTCTAAGAGTTTTGAGTGTCTATCGAGCTGACGTTAGGGACATGCTCTTTTTCGTTCTAATTAGATCGGGACATCTAAAAATATTTACATTTCCTGTTGTTCTTTAATATAGAGTGAAAAAAATTACGTAAGTCCGAAGTGTCCCTTAGAATAGAGTGTCCCGGTAATTCAGGTGAATACGGTAACGGTGTTTTGGAATTTTTCATTTGATGGCATCCCACTGATTTATTGTTTTGAGCATTCAAAAGCAGTAGTTATGCCTCGAGGCGTAGCCGCACGAGGGTTACGGTAAAGCTGACTGTGTGTGTCTGTCTATGTGTCTGTTCCAGCTGTAACTGCTCAGTAGCTATTATTTTTTTTTGAACTTACAGACACACCCCTTATTCCTGGATGTAATGCGCATGCGCGCTCAATATACTACGTGTAAGAGAATCCATTTTGAACCCCAGATCCTGGCAGAAATCAATTTTCTTTGTTGAGGTCCTGGTAAGACAAACCAACCTTTTCGATAACTCTTTTTAGACTGCTTGTTATAGATATACTACTTTCTGTGATTGAATTCTGTCTTCAATACTTATCACTGTCTATGCCTTTGACAAAGGTTTGCTCCCACTGTTTGGCTACAGGCCATTTAAGACGATTAATTAACTGTGGACACCCCTTTCTTGTGAAACAATCAAAGCACATTGCAAAGTATTTACCTCTTCTATAACACTCTAATATACTGTTGAGCGAAAGCAAAAACATGGCGAGAGGCATTAGCAAGCGCACGCTTGCAACACTCGTTTGATCAGCAGTACTTTAAGGGACCAACTTCTATAGTCAAACACGTCTCCAAGGTACACGCGTACGCAAAGTGGGCTGTCCAGCACACATTCATGTACATGTTATTACCTTCCATCAGTTATTAATATAAGTTATTACCTTCCATTATTTGGTGTTTCCATTGAACCCAGCAACCATTCACTCGGATTTAAGAAACAAAGGCAACAAAGTTTGCAGCTCTAAAGCGAGTACTCTTGGGAAAGAAAGTGGAGACAATAAAATGTAGTAACATAATGTTCAAGAGATTATCACGGATAAAGGCACTAAGACAGGTATGTCGTCACTTTTCAAACATAATTACTATAATTAATTTCCTTATACATTTGTAGGCTAAGGAGAAATTACTGGAAGAAAACGCTCCTGCTGAGTCCATCTATAATCTCAGCCACAAAGCAGTAAATTCTTTGTTTCACTACACGCTTTAATGAATGTACCTGCATGTAAATGCATGAGATATATAAATGATTGATTATATGGCAAACAGGGAGAAAGAGGTACAACGAATACTCTGAGAAGATTGTCTTGGTTACAAGATGCCTGCATTGTGCCGGTGAGTATCAACGATTAAGTTGCGTATTAACTGTTTAAACACAGTTTCTATATAATTATAATTATGTTGACAGCATTGTTTTTTGCGTATACTGCCCCCAACAGCATGACTGTCTTTGCATGTTTGACACAAACCACAATCTTCTTTTACATTCAGAGCATTCGTTGCACCTCTTTTTCTCCTCTTTTCTCCCTGTTTGAATCAGAAATCAGAAAGTACGTATGTACATTCATAACGTGTAGTGAAAGAAATCTGCTTTGTGGATGAGACTAGATGAAGCGTTTTATTCCAGTAATTTTTCCTAGCCTACAAAATGTATCAAAGAATGCATGTATCAAGTATTATGTTTGAAATGTGACGACATAATACCTGCATGTCTTAGTGCCTTATCATGTCTCCGAGAGTATCGTATATGTTACTACATTTTGTTGTCTCCACTTCTCTGTTAAGAATACTTTAGAGCTGCAATTTTTGTTGCCTTTGTTTTCTAGATCCGAGTGAATGGTTGCTGGGTTCAATGAAACAGCAAATGATGGGAAGTATCAACTCATATACATGAATGTGTGCTGGACAGCCCACTTTGTATGTACGCGTGTATCTTGGAGACGTGTTCGACTAGATGTTGAAGTAAAGTACTGTGCTGACCAAACTACTGACATGGCACCGCAATGCTGCTTTCGAATGCTCGAAACAATAATGGGATGCTATCGAACATTATTTAATTGCCCTGAATGGTTACCTACAAATTAATCATGTTCAATAATTATTTGTAATAACAATTTTAATAGTAACAATAGGTTATCTGTTTTCGTCGTCCACCTTGCACCTGTTTCTATAGCTTGCTCACTAGTCCTGGTACCAATGTACTCATAAGTAGTCTACTTAGTAAAGTACAGCTGAAAGCCTCCTAGAGCTGTACAGTACAGCTCTAGGAGGCTTTCAGCATCATCCACTACTCTTCCATGAATGTTGTGCCCTGAAGCTTATAATTATTATGTGAAGAATTCTAGGGGTGTGGTTGTGGTTAAATAACTTCCGTTCCTGACATCGAGTGAACAAAGCCAATCCCAACAGAAGTTACATAACTTGTGGAATGGATCTAACAAGTGGGTGGGGCCATGTACGTACGTGCATGTCTTTTTGTTTGGGGAAGGATACAGACATGCCAGCCAGTCTATAACAGATGTCCGAGCAAACGGTATATGGGGGAGGATTGGAAGAATGAGACTAGCTAGCTATAGAGGTAAGCAATCTTAATTAATAGCATGCACTGTATGTTTGTTGGCCTATTGTTGTTGTTATGTTTATGCGGTACCGTAATTTCAAAAGACATGACAGAGGTACGTGGCTAGACTACTGTACCCTTTAATGAAGGAGGCTAGAGTGGCCGTCTTGAAAGCATGGTGCCACACACACATTTATTGTGTTCTCACCCCCCCCCACACACACACACACAACATTTCTCCCCTTCACAGGTGTGGAAGATAGGAGATGATGTTGCCGGGTATGTGAGGACAGTGAAGTTGGTTCAGTTAGAGAGAGAGAGAGCAATCAAGTGGGCCACCATGGTCAGTCAGTGGGACAGATACAACCACTCATCAACACTGCACAGAAGGGTCAACAAAGGTACTACCATATATGGGCTGTATAGAACAGATTGCATATAGTGAAGCAATTGTTGATCTAAGCATATCATATCGTACAGCTACCAAAGAGCTACAAAATCCATATTTTAGTTTTGAAATTGAAGTATCCCAACTTAAGTTACGGACATCCAAAGTTACCCTCTAAAACTGTCCTCTTGTGTGCATAATTATAGTTCCCTGATAATTATGATGAGTGTCCTCTTGTGCAGGGATCCCTAACTCAGTGCGTGGGTCAGTGTGGAGACATGTGCTTGATATTGAGAACCTACGACAAGACGGTATCTATGCTATAAAGGAGTTGGGCAGACGCACATCACCTGACGTACGACAGATTGATCTGGACGTGTTGAGGACGTTCAGGAACCACATTATGTACAGGGAACGGTACGGTATAGGATCAAGCAGCAGGCCTTGTTCCATGTGCTGGTGAGCTACTCCATGTACAATCCTGTGAGTGTGGTGGACTGGAGACTGATATTTCTGAAATGGGCTGTTTTGAAAGGCTAGCTTTGATTGCCTGTAACTCTTGTTGAGATTGTATGATTTCTAGAGTAAATAATGAGATTTGTAGCCCTTTGATAGAGATACTGAATTCAACGATTGCTATTGTGCCCACCCACACACACACATGTATTACCACTCACTCCACACCCACACACATGTATTACCACCCACTCCACACATACACACATGTATTACCACCCACTCCACACCCACACACATGTATTACCACCCACTCCACACCCACACATGTATTACCACCCACTCCACACACACACATGTATTACCACCCACTCCACACACACATGTATCACCACCCACTCCACACACACACACACACAGAGCCTGGGCTATTGTCAGGGTATGAGCAGTATTGCAGCCGTGCTACTCATGTATCTCAATGAGGAGGATGCATTCTGGGCTCTCGTGGCTTTAATAGGGAACAAGAAGTACGCTATGCATGGTCTACTGATACCAGGGCTGCCCAAACTGTTGACCTATTGTGACTATCATGCTGACATGAGGAAGAGGCTGTTGCCCAAACTAGACAGGCATCTGGTGAGGAGTGTGTGTGTGTGTGTGTGGGTGGGTGTGGTGGTGTGGGCGTGGGTGTGTGTGTGTGTGTGTGTGTGTGTGTGTGTGTGTGTGTGTGTTGTGTGTGTGTGTGTGTGTGTGTGTGTGTGTGTGTGTGTGTGGGTGTGTGTGTGTGGTGTGGGTGTGTGTGTGTGGTGTATCTCACAGTCACAATGTACAGCCCTCCTACCACATGTAGGGAGGGATAGTTATAATTATTATCTAGCGACAGTGATGCTGTGTACACGTGTATTATTACTGAGTGATGTCATTGGTTTATTTAACGTGTGCCCCTCCCCCAGAACAAGTATCATGTGAATGCCTCAGAGTACAGTGCTGCTTGGTTTGTGAAGCTCTATCTAGACGCTGTGAGTTTGTGTAGTGTGTGTCATGTGATCACTAAGCATCATCATCGCCTCTAGTCCTCACATTCTGTCATGTGCTTTTTTCGTACTGAGCTTGTTTTTCTACTGTACTTTGACCCCTCCTCTCCCGCCCACAGCTTCCGTTCCAGTTGGTCCTGCGTATATGGGATGCCCTATTCTTCCAGGGAGAGAGTGTCCTCGCTGCCATGTCCCTAGTGGTACTCAAGATGAACACTAGTGAGTGGGACCATCAGTCATGGCTTAAATACCAGCTAGAGTTAATCCTATATCAATGTACAGTACGTTCACACACATTCTACCCTCCCTACTACACACACATTATAGGCTGGAATATTTCAGTCACTAACTCGTACAAAACTGATATTATATACAATGTGCATACTGTATAATCAGACCCCCCCCCCACACACACACACACACACACACATGACAGGGCAGTTTCTTCGCGAGAGAGAGGATGGTATTCGTATCTCTCTCCAGGAGCTATCTCGTCAGTCCTTCAACGAAGATGAGGTTATCGCTGAGCTACAGAGTGTGACTGCCGACCTCAGCAAGTCTCGACAAGCCATCCCACAAGTGGTGGAGCTGGTGGAACTGTCAGAGCTCAACAGACAAGCGTTGGAGAGAGCTGCTTTGAACTCTGCCTCTAGTGGAACTCATGATAGCTTAGTGGTGACTGGAGCTAGTCCTGATTCTAGTGCAGAGTCGTGGGTGTGAGCCCACCCCCTCAATCTTGTCTGTTTCTATGGTTACACTGATTGTTTGTATGTCACCACACCAACTGTATACAAGTGTGCTTCACTGTTACTGTATGTTGTCTTGTGTATATAATGTATATCAGAAACAATATTCAATCAACTGACACATAATTGTACGATAATGATGCTTATAATTATATAATAAACATGGAATTCCAATTAAAATTAACTACTAGTGTGTAATGGATGGGATTGATGTGTACACAGATATGATAGTGTTTCCATCCATAGTCTCCCAACCTGTATCACCAAGTACACACAGTTTGCCAGATAGTTCAATGCAATAACAACAGTACATTTCCTCGGGAAGGTCACCACATTGTGTCCACTGGTTCTTAATGGGATCGTACAGATGGATGCTTGAGGTAGCGTTACTTCCTAGTCCTTCACAACCCCCCACAGTCAGGAGGGTGTTGCCGATGGCGATGGGAGACGAGTGATAGAATGGCACACTTGCGACAGATTCCCACACACCAGAACTGGCTCGTGATATGAGGGAGGGTACATGAGCTCGAAACACTTCTTTAGTGTATTGACCTACACGATACAGTGTGTCTCCAATTAGGCAAGTGCTGTAGCCATCATCAGTGCTGGGAAGTGGTTCGGCTGTGGTCCATTTGTTACTTGTGTTCAGAATGTTCACGTCAGCTATAATAGTGTTGTTTGAGTCACGTCCACTGATAACGATCAGATGGTTCTGATATTCAACAACTGCTGAAAAAGTTAATGCTTTTGGCATGCGGGGAAGTGACTGGACCCATTGTCGAGAGCTCTCATCGAGTGTTAGGATGGTATTCGTCCTCTCACCTCCGACCACTAGCAGTCGACCTCTCAGTGTTGCTATGGTGAAGTGCTTCACTGGAGAAGGTGGCAGCTCATCCCAGCTATCCTGATCTGGTGTGTACACTAGCACAGTGTCAGTCAAGTTACTCGAGCCTCTCATGTACACCTTCCCATTGATAGCCACAGGTCGATCGTACACATTCATCGTCCTTGGTATGTTCTTGCATGTTGTCCAGTTGAAGGTGATGGCAGTAGGAACAGTTGGTTGTGGTGTGGTCGACTTGTGTGGTAGCAATGCGTTTCCAGTGCTCGGATCAACAATCTTGATTGGTTGTGTGGTTTTGTTTGTGGTTGCCTGTAAAAATAAATTCATTGAACATTATGTGAGTGGTGGTATTGCACAAACAATTAAGGTTGTACACATAAATTAATTAAGGGCATTTTAGTAGTTGTTGCCATCCCGACCCATTGCCACACCCACTGACACCACCACCCTTCTTGTGGGCATACATTTGCTCATCAAAACTATTATTCCTATTCTAGGCAATGGCAACCAAAAGTACACTCAAGACAATACATATTGAGGCACAACTCCATGTATGCATAAGGGACTCCCCCCTCACACAGTTACCTCTCTCTGTCCTGAGCCCTGAGGTGTGTCCTCCCGAGGCTGTATCTGTAGAGACCTCACTAAACTGGAGAGATGAGCAATTTCTCTGCGTTGAACTTCCAACTGCTCTTGTTGGAGAGTGGTCAGTTCTTCCAGTCCACGAATTTGCTCTCGTTTCTCAGCTTGAAGACGATCGATAGATGCTTGTAATTGAGTAATTTGAGCATCTCTTACAGCCATTTGGTGTTGAAACTGATCAATTTGAGCATGTTTTTCAACGGTTTGTTGTTGAAGCCAATTCATTTGAGCTTGTTTCTCAGCAGCAACTTGCTGTATCTCTTCATCCTTCACAGCCACCTGTTGAATCAGTTCCAGCTTGGTCTGGGTGCAGTTCTGAGGGAGTGTTGTTCCAACCTCCTCCAATCCTCTCAACACCACCAAAGCAGATGGTCGATCTTCTTGGTCAAACTCCAGGCAAGCGAGGGTCAACTGGACTACGGGGTGGGTCTCACCAAGAGCTGCTTTCATTGGAATGATGTAATCTTCACGGCGTTCGATTTCTGATCGGCCAACAATCCTTCGAGTAGTAGGATCTCGATATGCAGCAGGTTTGAGATCTTTGGGGAAGGTTTGCGTCAGTGTGAAGAGAGATACCACACCAAAGGAGAAGATATCTATGGCAGTGTTGTATCGTGTGACCCCTTCCTCTTGAGCTGCCTCTGGTGGCATGTACACACCAGTGCCTGGCATTTGAGTCATCGAGGCAGCTAGCCGGCCAGGCTGAATGTTCACAATCCTAGAAACACCCAAGTCTGCTATCTTGGCATTGAGACCGTTATCGACTAGAATGTTCTTGGCAGACAGATCACGATGGGCAATGGGTGGAGTGCGGCTGTGCAGATAGACCACCCCTCGGCCAGTCCCCGTCAGAAGGTGCACTTTGAGGTCAATAGGAATGTTGGGGCTGGTTTCCAGAAGGTTGTCGAGGCTGGTTTGTAGCTTCTCCATCAGTAGGACGGGGAGTTGGGCTCCAGGGAGATAGCACACCCCCAGGAACTGTACTATGTGAGGGTGACGGAGCTGGCTCATCAGCTTACACTCCTCCACGAAATCAGTCACCCATTTCTCAACCTGTGGGGGAAAATCAGCCAGTAAATATAATCTATGCTGACTAGAAAAATAAGCAGTGGAGCTAGAATTAGAAATAGATCTACCTGCTGTGGAGAGCCCAGGTTGACAAGCTGTTGGTGTAATTTCTTGGCAGCTACCGTTGCTCCAGGTATCTCTACCTCCTCCACACTGCCATAAGCACCTGCTCCTAGTGCGCGGCCAGTCAACTCAACAGTAGCGACTATAAACTGTTCCAACTCGGGAGCTGTGATTCTGTTAGCCATCTTTATAGATCTTGCAAAAAAGGGGCCTATCTCAGTTATTGCAACACTGTTGGGAGTGTCTTGTAACTTACTACACATGCGCAAGGACTGAACACCCACACCCACACACCCTCACAGAGCTCACAGGGAGTGCTGGTTGTGAGGGAGGGTGCTCTCAGAGCAGTGTAAGGTAGTGCCTGGTAGTGTGTGTGCACTGAAGTCTGACTGAGGAGGTGGAGCCTCTGATCTGGCCAGAGTATGAGATGGTGAGACTCTAGACACAGTCTAGCATGTGAGTTAGCATGAGGCTATGGAGTGATGGGTGGTATGGATTTCTCTGAGCTAGGGTTAGGGATTGAAGTAAAGTGTGTTTAGGATTGATAAAAGTGACCACTTGAACATTCTTGCCTCTATACATTGTATGCAGTACTTGTGGAGCTGTGGATATCTGTACATTATATGTTCCTACCAGAGGAGGTACGACACGTGTGCCTCCATTTAGCAATTAGCCTCTGCAATAACGTTGAGCGTGGGCGGATAATTGAGGCATAATTCCACCCACGCTCAACGTTATTGCAGAGGTTGCTAAATCAAGGCACGCGTGTCGTACCTCCTCTGTGTTCCTACCATAAACATCGACCCCCCCACACACACACATGCCCACACACACACAGGGTCACAGGTGGTGGACCTCGAGATAGCCACCATAGAGAAACAACAACACACAAGAGAGAGTGACCATCATTACCAGAGTGCTGCAGTACTCAAGGTTACCAGTCTTGTACTGTTAGTTGTTAGTTATGCCCAGTTGAAGATATTCCTCATATTGAGGAGAACTGTGTTCCACTATTCCCTCCCAGCCTCAGTAATACCATGGATTAGCCATGTCTAAGGACAACCTGCTATTGCATGCTTGCTGTTGTAACCCTCTCTTTGTTAGTGCCTCAATGACCAAGCTGGGTTGACTAATAAAGTAACTGTGACTTTGCCTCATTTCATTGTTTTGCTTTTTTGCACAGGTCCACAGGTCTGTTATTGCTAGGCAACCATGTCTAATTCTAATCGCACGAGTCCAGAGGAACGAGAACGAATCGTTGCAAAGCACGATATGGTGAGTGTCACTACCGTATAGCGCGTAATTTTCGTGGGGTAAAATATTCGTTATTTTCTTGGGCAGGCTGACCTCCACGAAATTTTAACGTAGACGTGGCTTATCGGAACGTAGGAATGCCGTGCAGTCACAAGACTAAACGAAATTTTTGCTCACGAAAACCACCTTTTCTCGAGTTGAACGAATTTTTTACCCCACGAAACTTACCCGCTATACAGTATGTAACTTACTATTGGTATCCATGGTAACCATCCCCATGTGTACCTTCCCTAGTGTTTGTGCTTAATTAACTGAATGCTTGTTTTTGCCAACATTATCTATTTTACTATCTATTTATGGGCACTGTGTGTGTGTACGGGTCATGATAATGCTCTAATGCTATTGGTGGATACTTCATCTGTTGTTAGAACAGATTAGTGAAATCACTCGTGGTATGGTCTTATAGCATATCATGTAATTCTGTAGAGTCTTATTATAATTATATAGTAGAGCTGTGTAGTGTGTTTCTATATTTAGAACAGCCCCTGTGTTGTGTGCTATTCATGTCACTAGTCCATTGAATCACTTCTTGTAAGAGTATAATTATAGATACTTCATTGTTGATATTGCAAAGTGATGATGCCATTATTACCTCACACCTGGTAGTAAAGATCCGCTTTGTTATATAGCGCATGAGTACACACACTACCTTGACCACACCCCCTGGCCACACCCACCCAGGGTCGGGAGGAGGGTGCTGTGATAGAGGACTAGGAGGACCCTGACCTCTCACTCTACACCACCACTGACAGATATGGCTTCATGCAGTGAGTTACTGTACAAGGTTTGGTGCAACAATCATTGAGGGTGGAGCCAGAATTCCTTGTAAAGTGTATTTGTGTTGAGTTTGACCTTCATAAAGTTGTCATAACTTTGTCATACTTCACTGAATTTCAAAGCTTCTATACCATTGGATTCCTTGTTAAAAAGCGCTTCTATCTATATGCTATAGAGCTGGTAAGCTCCAACATAGATAAAGAAGAGAGTGATTGGCAACGGAAGTTAAAACGTAGACTTTTGTGCAGGGGGTGTGGCTTAACCCTGAAACGATGCGTGTTGTCCCCCACCGTAACGTCGCGAAACACTTTTTTATGTTTGAGGCCTTACACAGAGCTTTCTAAGACCCCCCAAACTTGATTTCCATGCCTTGATGATGATATTATGTGGAAATTCCCAAAATTTTTTCTAGATTCATAGCCTCGAGACCAGGCCGATTAAAATACGTACTTTTGTCACGACAGTACAGTTATCTAGCTGGAAGGAGAAGGAGCTAGCGAGCGGTACATAGCGCTTTTTTCACCTCTTTTCACCGTTTTTTGATGGCTACCACTATAATAATAAATTATAGCTAAGATTGTCTAACTAAGTAGTGTCCTGGATCACATATAGCTAGCCTCAAGCATGGAAATGAAGTCTAAAATCAGCAGCAGGATTGTTATACTGACAGTAAGACAATCAGTTGTCTCCTCAACCATTCCCAGCCTGTGCTTTACTCGAGGCTGTGTAGACAGCCTCGAGTAAACGGGGCAACACGGATGGTTATTTGAGGTCGATTTGTTGCCAATCCCTCTTTGCTCTATCTATGGCTCCAACCAGCTAAAAGTTAAGCATTTTTCATGTAGAAGTCCCAGGCATACTTGTCCACCACATAAAGCATAAATGAAGCCATAATTGACCACATAACTTCCGGGGTCGAACTCAACGCAAATAGACTTTAGTTATAATTATGTTATTGTTTTTTTGCACTTTGACACAGCTTAATATTGTATGAGACAACTGTTTCTTTAATTCCTGTAACTTCATTCATTCATTTATATAAGAAACGCTCAAAACCCTCGACACTCTTTGTTGATGTTGCAAAGACAACCAGCTTTTGTTATGAAAACACTGTACTTATTTGAAATGCCACTTTGAAAGGTATGTTTCTAAGCTGTCCGAAAACACAAAAATATTGAATGCTACACTATAAAGTTACTGATCACTGCAACCCCCCCCCCCCCCCCCCCCCACCGTTTATTCAATGGTTCAGGGATTTCTTTCAACTGCCATAACTTGAATTATGTTTTTAAGGTTTAAAAGGATACCTTTCAAATGGTGTATCATCATGTTTGTGGGGAGATAAAAGAATTTACCAAAATATTCAAGTTATTATAAATTATGGCCCCTTCATTCCCCCCTCAGTAACACACCACTGTCAGGTGTTGAGCTCCCTGAGAAGTTGGTTCAATTAGAGAGAGAGAGAGCAATCAAGTGGGCCACCATGGTCAGTCAGTGGGACAGATACAACTACTCATCAACACTGCACAGAAGGGTCAACAAAGGTACTACCATATATGGGCTGTATAGATTTGTATAAAACAGATTGCATATAGTGAAGCAATTGTTGATCTAAGCATATCATATCGTACAGCTACCAAAGAGCTACAAAATCCATATTTTACTTTTGAAATTTTGAAAAAAAAAAAAATTTGAAATTGAAACATCCAAAGTTATCCTCTAAAACTCTCCTCTTGTGTGCATAATTATAGTTCCCTGATAATGATGAGTGTCCTCTTGTGCAGGGATCCCTAACTCAGTGCGTGGGTCAGTGTGGAGACATGTGCTCGATATTGAGAACCTACGACAAGACGGTATCTATGAGGCTATGAAGGAGTTGGGCAGACGCACATCACCTGACCTACGACAGATTGATCTGGACGTGTTGAGGACGTTCAGGAACCACATTATGTACAGGGAACGGTATGGGATCAAGCAGCAGGCCTTGTTCCATGTGCTGGTGGGCTACTCCATGTACAATCCTGTGAGTGTGGTGGACTGGAGACTGATATTTCTGAAATGGGCTGTTTTGATGGGCTGGCTTTGATTGCCTCTAACTCTTGTTGAGATTGTATGATTTCTAGAGTAAATAATGAGATTTGTAGCTCTTTGATAGAGATACTGAAATCAATGATTGCTATTGTGCCCACGCACACACATGTATCACCACCCACTCCACACCCACACACGTGTATTTCCACCCACACACGTGTATTACCACCCACCCACACACACACACACACACACAGAGCCTGGGCTATTGTCAGGGGATGAGCAGTATTGCAGCCGTGCTACTCATGTATCTCAATGAGGAGGATGCATTCTGGGCTCTCGTGGCTTTAATAGGGAACAAGAAGTACGCTATGCATGGTCTACTGATACCAGGGCTGCCCAAACTGTTGGCCTATTGTGACTATCATGCTGACATGAGGAAGAGGCTGTTGCCCAAACTAGACGGGCTGCCCAAACTGTTGGCCTATTGTGACTATCATGCTGACATGAGGAAGAGGCTGTTGCCCAAACTAGACAGGCATCTGGTGAGGAGTGTGTGTGTGGGTGTGTGTGTGTGTGGTGTGTGTGTGTGTGTGTGGGTGTGGTGGTGTGTGTGTGTGTGTGCGTGTGTGTAGTGTATCTCACAGTCACAATGTACAGCCCTCCTACCACATGTAGGGAGGGATAGTTATAATTATTATCTAGCGACAGTGATGCTGTGTACACGTGTATTATTACTGAGTGATGTCATTGGTTTATTTAACGTGTGCCCCTCCCCCAGAACAAGTATCATGTGAATGCCTCAGAGTACAGTGCTGCTTGGTTTGTGAAGCTCTATCTAGATGCTGTGAGTCTGTGTAGTGTGTGTCATGTGATCACTAAGCATCATCATCGCCTCTAGTCATCACATTCTGTCATGTGTTTTCGTACTGAGCTTGTTTTTCTGCGCTAATTATTGTACTTTGACCCCTCCTCCTCGCCCACAGCTTCCGTTCCAGTTGGTCCTGCGTATATGGGATGCCCTATTCTTCCAGGGAGAGAGTGTCCTCGCTGCCATGTCCCTAGTGGTGCTCAAGATGAACACTAGTGAGTGGGACTATCAGTCATGGCTTAAATACCAGCTAGAGTTAATCCTATATCAATGTACAGTACGTTCACACACATTCTACCCTCCCTACTACACACACATTATAGGCTGGAATATTTCAGTCGCTAACTCGTAGAAAACTAATATTATATACAATGTGCATACTGTATAATCAGACCCCCCCCCCACACACGCACGCACGCACCCACACACGCACGCACACACACACACACACACACACACACACACACACACACCACACACACACACCATAGATAATAGAGACAGGGATTGGAAACGTTCACGTGACCCAGTATACAACCCACGTAGTGACATCTTGCAGCTGTGTCATATGCGTGTCTCGCGGTTACAAGTGTTAATTGTTTGTTTACTATTCTACTCTTTTGACAATTGGATGGCTATGAATCTGCTTTAGACCACAAAACTGTGTAGCCACCCCCGCAATCATCTTATGTGTGCTATACCAGTGTTAAATCTCTGTTTTCTGCAGGAAAACCTCTATGAAGAAAGGTTAGTAGAGAGTCAAAGTGTTACAATATACTTGTGGAGTTTTTAGAACTTTATTAAAGTTTTCTGTACATTTTTAGAAACAAGAGTAGGTTCATTTGACAGCACTGTGTTGCACTGTCTTGTTGATTAGTCCAAATACATGTTTAAGGACCAGTTGTAACAGTAAATCAGTGCAGAATCATTGGTTGCTGTGTGGAGTTTTCCTGACCTTGCAAATGATTAAGAACAAGTGTTAAGGAGTCTCATTTGCTAAGAAGTGGTTGTAGAAATGCATGGTTAATAAAGATTAACATATAAATACTCTGAGAGATCACAACATTAAAATGTCCTGCATGTACATGTACGTATGTATGTGTAGGTAATACTGATGCGATGGAACATAGACAGTTTACGTTTGGTAAATTAAATGTAATAATGCTGAAAGGCACCGACTAGGGTCTTGAAGGCTCAAAACCAGCCCAACAGTGCACACATACACAATGATCACAATGATTCCGTATCAGAAAAGGTAAACTTAATGGTAACAATTTTGTTATTGCTATTGTTCACAGGTTCCATCTCTTGCTGACATCCAGTCTAGATATTTATTAGTGCCGTCATACATCGAACAAAGTAGTAATGGTGTTCTTCTCATTTATTTCAATCTTGGCCAACTCCTGAGCTGCACCTTGAAACATCGATCACAGTTTGAGATTTAAGTCTCCCTGGCCCTGAGCAAGCACTGCCACAATTTTTTTCCACAGATATTGGTAATCAAGCTCACTTGCTGCAGTACTACCAGTGACTGTTTCTGCCTAGCCTGCGCCTGGAGACTAGCTTGCTGCTTGCCATAGGAATATTAAACCATTGCCACCTGTCATGTAACTCTATTAAATCCCCACCATTAATTGGTCATGTGATGGAGACACGCATATGAACCAAGAATGCTATGAATATCATTACGTTTCCAATCCCTTTCTGTGCTCTATTATCTATGCACACACACACACATGACAGGGCAGTTTCTTCGCGAGAGAGAGGATGGTATTCGTATCTCTCTCCAGGAGCTATCTCGTCAGTCCTTCAACGAAGATGAGGTTATCGCTGAGCTACAGAGTGTGACTGCCGACCTCAGCAAGTCTCGACAAGCCATCCCACAAGTGGTGGAGCTGGTGGAACTGTCAGAGCTCAACAGACAAGCGTTGGAGAGAGCTGCTTTGAACTCTGCCTCTAGTGGAACTCATGATAGCTTAGTGGTGACTGGAGCTAGTCCTGATTCTAGTGCAGAGTCGTGGGTGTGAGCCCACCCCCTCAATCTTGTCTGTTTCTATGGTTACACTGATTGTTTGTATGTCACCACACCAACTGTATACAAGTGTGCCTCACTGTTACTGTATGTTGTCTTGTGTATATAATGTATATCGGAAACAATATTCAATCAACTGACACATAATTGTACGATAATGATGCTTATAATTATATAATAAACATGGAATTCAGATTAAAATTAACTACTAGTGTGTAATGGATGGGATTGATGTATACACATATCTGATAGTGAAGATGCTACTACCACCAAGTACACACAGTTTGCCAGATAGTTCAATGCAACGACAAGAGCACATTTTGTCGAGAAGGTCACCACATTGTGTCCACTGGTCTTTAGTGGGATCGTACAGATGGATGCTTGAGGTAGCGCTAGCTCCATGTCTTTCATTACTACCCCCCATAGTCAGGAGGGTGTTGCCGATGGCGATGGGAGACGAGTTATAGAATGGCACACTTGCGACAGATTCCCACACACCAGAACTGGCTCGTGATATGAGGGAGGGTACATGAGCTCGAAACACTTCTTTAGTGTATTGACCTACAAGATACAGTGTGTCTCCAATTAGGCAAGTCCTGTAGACATCAATGCTGGGAAGTGGTTCGGCTGTGGTCCATTTGTTACTTGTGTTCAGAATGTTCACGTCAGCTATCCTAGTGCCGTTTGAGTCATATCCACTGATAACGATCAGATGGTTCTGATATTCAACAACTGCTGGCAAAGTTAATGCTTTTGGCATGCGGGGAAGTGACTGGACCCATTGTCGAGAGCTCTCATCGAATGTTAGGATGGTATTCGTGTTCTTATTAGTAGATTTGTCCTCACCTCCGACCATTAGCAGTCGACCTCTCAGTGTTGCTATGGTGAAGTTCCTCACTGGAGGTGGCAGCTCATCCCAGCTATCCTGATCTGGTGTGTACACTAGCACAGTCACAGTCATGTTAATCGAGCCACTCGTGTACACCTTCCCATTGATAGTCACAGGTTGATAGAACATATTCATCGTCGTTGGTATGCTCTTGCATGGTGTCCAGTTGAAGGTGATGGCAGTAGGAACAGTTGGTTGTGGTGTGGTCGACTTGTGTGGTAGCAATGCGTTTCCAGTGCTCGAATCAACAATCTTGATTGGTCGTGTGGTTTTGTTTGTGGTTTCCTGTAAAAATAAATTCATTGAACATCATGTGAGTGGTGGTATTGCACAAACAATTAAGGTTGTATTATGTTACGTATAAATTAATTAAGGACGTTTTAGTAGTTGTTGCCATCCTGACCCATTGCCCCACCCACTGACACCACCACCCTTCTTGTGGGCATACATTTGCTCATCAAAACTATTATTCCTATTCTAGGCAATGGCAACCAAAAGTACACTCAAGACAATACATATTGAGGCACAACTCCATGTATGCATAAGGGACTCCCCCCTCACACAGTCACCTCTCTCTGTCCTGAGCCCTGAGGTGTGTCCTCCCGAGGCTGTATCTGTAGAGATCTCACTGAACTGGAGAGATGATCAATTTCTCTGCGTTGAACTTCCAACTGCTCTTGTTGGAGAGTGGTCAGTTCTTCCAGTGCACGAACTTGCTCTCGTTTCTCAGCTTGAAGACGATCATTAGATGCTTGTAATTGGGTAATATGAGCATCTCTTTCAGCCATTTGAGTTTGCTCACGATCAATGGCTTCTTGAAATTGATTGTTTTGAGCATGTTTTTCAGAGATTTGCTGTTGAAGCCAATTAATTTGAGCTTGCTTCTCAGCAGCAACTTGCTGTATCTCTTCATCCTTCACAGCCACCTGTTGAATCAGTTCCAGCTTGGTCTGGGTGCAGTTCTGAGGGAGTGTTGTTCCAACCTCCTCCAATCTTCTCAACACCACCACAGCAGATGGTCGATCTTCAGATACATACTCCAGACAAGCGAGGGTTAACTGGACTAGGGGGTGGGTCTCACCAAGAGCTACTTTCATTGGTTCGATGTACTGTTCACGACGTTCAATTTCAGAGCGAGCAACCAGCCTTCGAGTAGCTGAATCATAATAATTAGCAGGTTTGAGATCTTTGGGGAAGGTTTGCGTCAGTGTAAAGAGAGATACCACACCAAAGGAGAAGATGTCTATGGCAGTGTTGTATCGTGTGACCCCTTCCTCTTGAGCTGCCTCTGGTGGCATGTACACACCAGTGCCTGGCATTTGAGTCATCGAGGCAGCTAACCGGCCAGGCTGAATGTTCACAATCCTAGAAACACCCAAGTCTGCTATCTTGGCATTGAGACCGTTATCGACTAGAATGTTCTTGGCAGACAGATCACGATGGGCAATGGGTGGAGTGCGGCTGTGCAGATAGACCACCCCTCGGCCAGTCCCCGTCAGAAGGTGCACTTTGAGGTCAATAGGAATGTTGGGGCTGGTTTCCAGAAGGTTGTCGAGGCTGGTTTGTAGCTTCTCCATCAGTAGGACGGGGAGTTGGGCTCCAGGGAGATAGCACACCCCCAGGAACTGTACTATGTGAGGGTGACGGAGCTGGCTCATCAGCTTACACTCCTCCACGAAATCATTCACCCATTTATCAACCTGTGGGGGGAAATAAGCCAGTAAATATAGTCTATGCTGACTTGAAAAATAAGCAGTGGAGCTAGAAATAGATCTACCTGCTGTGGAGAGCCCAGGTTGACAAGCTGTTGGTGCAGTTTCTTGGCAGCTACCGTTGCTCCAGGTATCTCTACCTCCTCCACACTGCCATAAGCGCCTGCTCCTAGTACACGGCCAGTCAACTCAACAGTAGCGACTATGAATTGCTCCAACTCGGGAGCTGTGATTCTGTTAGCCATCTTGTAGGTGAGGGGGAGTACCTTGTTGCAGTTGGGAGTGTCTTGTAACTTACTACGCATGCGCAAGGACTGAACACCCACACCCACACACCCTCACAGAGCTCACAGGGAGTGCTGGTTGTGAGGGAGGGTGCTCTCAGAGCAGTGTAAGGTAGTGCCTGGTAGTGTGTGCACTGAACTCTGACTGAGGAGGTGGAGCCTCTGATCTGGCCAGAGTATGAGATGGTGAGACTCTAGACACAGTCTAGCATGTGAGTTAGCTTGAGGCTATGGAGTGATGGGTGGTATGGATTTCTCTGAGCTAGGGTTAGGGATTGAAGTAAAGTGTGTTTAGGATTGATAAAAGTGACCACTTGAACAGTCTTGCCTCTATACATTGTATGCAGTACTTGTGGAGCTGTGGATATCTGTACATTATATGTTCCTACCAGAGGAGGTACGACACGCGTGCCTCCATTTAGCAATTAGCCTCTGCAATAACGTTGAGCGTGGGCGGATAATCGAGGCATAATTCCGCCCACGCTCAACGTTATTGCAGATGTTGGTAAATCAAGGCACGCGTGTCGTATCTCCTCTGTATTCCTACCATAAACATCGACCCCTCCCCACACACACACACGCCCACATACACACGCCCACACACACACAGGGTCACAGGTGGTGGACCTCGAGATAGCCACCATAGAGAAACAACAACACACAAGAGAGAGTGACCATCATCACCAGAGTGCTGCAGTACTCAAGGTTACCAGTCTTGTACTGTTAGTTCCTATAGAGGTACAGAATGCATCTCTTAGTTTTGATATTGATTGCTTTTTATGACTTCCGAAAGTAGCTTACCATAATTATTATTCATTTTCGTAGACAATACCCAAGGCCCATAATTATGGTCTTTTGCCAATTTACAGTTTTTTCCCTCCCGGAACTAAAATCTGAGTATGGTTTAGTAAATGTTTGACTGTAGTAAATATCTTTCATTGAAGGTGCTGTGGTGAAGTGTAATGGCTTGTAAGTGTGTGTGGGTGTACCTTGTGAGAAAAGCTGTAGCCTTTGTTTGGTCAAGATTGAGTAGTCCCATACATGTGTCTCTCATCTAAACATGTCATGTGATAGATAGTTTTGATCTAAACTACAATTATGCCCAGTTGAAGATATTCGTCATATTGAGGAGAACTGTGTTCCACCATTCCCTCCCAGCCTCAGTAATACCATGGATTAGCCATGTCTAAGGACAATCTGCTATTGCATGCTTGCTATTGTAACCCTCTCTTTGTTAGTACCTCAATGACCAAGCTGGGTTGACTAATAAAGTAACTGTGACTTTGCCTCATTTCATTGTCTTGCTTTTTTGTACAGATCTGTTGTTGCTAGGCAACCATATCTAATTCTAATCGCACTAGTCCAGAGGAACGAGAACGAATCGTTGCGAAGCACGATATGGTGAGTGTCACTACCGTATAGTGCGTAATTTCGTGGGATAAAATATTCGTTATTTTCGTGGGCAGGCTGACCTCCACGAAATTTTAACGTAGACGTGGCTTATCGGAACGTAGGAATGCCGTGCAGCCACGAAACTAAACAAAATTTTTATAAACAAAAACCACCTTTTCTCGAGTTGAAGGAATTTTTTACCCCACGAAACTTACCCGCTCTACGGTATGTAACTTACTATTGGTATCCATGGTAACCATCCCCATGTGTACCTTCCCTAGTGTATGTGCTTAAGTAACTGAATGCTTGTTTTTGCCAACATTATCTATTTACTATCTATTTATGGGCACTGTGTGTGTGTACGGGTCATGATAATGCTCTAATGCTATTGGTGGATACTTCATATGTTGTTAGAACAGATTAGTGAAATCACTCGTGGTATGGTCTTATAGCATATCATGTAATTCTGTAGAGTCTTATTATAATTATATAGTAGAGCTGTGTAGTGTGTTTCTATATTTAGAACAGCCCCTGTGTTGTGTGCTATTCATGTCACTAGTCCATTGAATCACTTCTTGTAAGAGTATAATTATAGATACTTCATTGTTGATATTGCAAAGTGATGATGCCATTATTACCTCACACCTGATAGTAAAGATCCGCTTTGTTATATAGCGCATGAGTACACACACACACTACCTTGACCACACCCCTGACCACACCCACCAGGGTCAGGAGGAGGGTGCTGTGATAGAGGACTGGGAGGACCCTGACCTCTCACTCTACACCACCACTGACAGATATGGCTTCATGCAGTAAGTTACTGTACAAGGTTTGGTGCAACAATCATTGAGGGTGGAGCCAGAATTCCTTGTAAAGTGTATTTGTGTTGAGTTCGACCTTCATAAAGTTGTCATAACTTTGTCATACTTCACTGAATTTCAAAGCTTCTATATCATTGGATTCCTTGTTAAAAAGCGCTTCTATCTATATGCTGTAGAGCTGGTAAGTTCCAACTTAGCATTTTCCATAGAAGTCTCAGGCATACTTGTCCACTACATAAAGCATAAATGAAGCCATAATTGACCACATAACTTCTGGGTCGAACTCAACGCAAATAGACTTTAGTTATAATTATGTTATTGTTTTTTTGCACTTTGCCACAGCTTAATATTGTATGAGACAACTGTTTCTTTGTTTAATTCCTGTAACTTCATTCATTCATTTATATAAGGAACGCTCAAAACCCTCGACACTCTTTGTTGATGTTGCAAAGACAACCCGCTTTTCGGTTATGAAAACCCTGTACTTATTATGCCTCGGTGCGCATGCGCAAGCGAGGTATACGGTAGTGTGTTTGTGTGTGTGTGTCTGTGTGTGTGTGTCTGTGTGTGTGTGTACGTGTAGACTGCTACAGCGGCTCAAGGATCAATGAAGTGCAAGTAAGAGTTTCTATAGGCTTCTAGTCATGTTTTCATTCGTGGATTTGCAAAATAAAGCTTCGTTCTCGAGTTATGTCTAGTTTTGCTTAGTACTTGGAATGTCATTGCAGCCTCAGGCTTTTCAGAAGAGCACGTAGCCAAACTTGTTTACCGATGTTGCTACTCTACTTAGTAGTTAGCTCTGCACTAGAACGCTAGCTATTAGCAGCTGCAAGAGTGAGAATAGAGCTGCAAGGCTCTGCTGATGGTGGCAGCCATTAATTTTAGACTTGAACTTTTGGCATCGATCGTTTTTAACAACAATCATGGTCGATCATTACCCACTCTTTTAGTTTGCATGCAGCGTTCATCATGTACGTGTATAGTAGCTTTATGTTATGTAGCTTTGGCATCTCCACCGAGGCATCAGCACCTGCGGTGCTTTCATTTTATAACGGTTGAAATGCCACTTTGAAAGGTATCTTCTAAGCTGTCCGAAAACACAAAAACAAAAATATTGAACGCTACACTAAAGTTACGGCTATTGATCACTGCAACCCCCCCCCCCCGTTTATTCAATGGTTGGGGGATTTTATTGTGAGGCATGTTTGCCAATAGAGAGGTGCATGGCCTCCTAACACAGTCAGGTCCAAACATATGCTATGGAGATGTTGAGTGGCTGTATTATAGAGGGTGACTACAATAGACAGGTTTGACTATAACTACAATCATTCTGCCCCCCTCCACTTCCACACAGGCTGAGTGGACTGATGATGTGGCCCAGTTCAGAGGACCCAAGAAGCCTGTCACTAAAGAGTGTGTGCTCATCATAGACACTGTGTCTGGGGAGGCAGTACTGGAGAGGATCAGTAACAACATCCAACTCAAGGCCATCAGGTTATTAGTAGGACACTCAGGCAGAGTCAAGTGTATTATGTGTGTACACTAACCACTAGGACACCCTCTATAATTATTCTGCTCAGGCAAAATGCAGCAAAATTTACTAAGTGTAATAGCTTCCCAATAACATCAATCAGCTGCCATAACTTGAATTCCGTGGATCCAATTTCAACGAATGCTTAGAAATAAACCTTTCAAAGGGTGTTATCGAAGTTCATATTTAAGAGATAAAAGTTTTTACCATGGATATAATAATAGCCCATGGTCCAAATGACAAATTATAGCCCCAACAAAAGTTTGGATTTAATTTGAAAGGTCTCTTTAGCTTTCAGAAAATCAAAAAGTTTGACATTGGATCACCAGTACTGAAGTTATGACTGTTGAAAGACACATGTATGTCTACAACCCCCCTAGCCCTCAGTTTGTTTAATGGTTCGGAGACTCTTTCATCTGCTATAACTTGAATTCCGAGTATCCAATTTCAACGTTTTTCGGACTTTCTGAAAGCGAGACTTTTCATACTTGATATATATAATTAATGTCAATTTCTTATTTCTGCTGCTACCCCTCACACACACGCACGCACGCACGCACGCACGCACGCACGCACGCACGCACGCACACACACACACACACACACACACACACACACACACACACACACACACACACACACACTTCTCTACTTCACTGGTGTGGAAGATAGGAGATGATGTTGCCGGGTATGTGAGGACAGTGAAATTGGTTCAGTTAGAGAGAGAGAGCAATCAAGTGGGCCACCATGGTCAGTCAGTGGGACCATAGATAATAGAGACAGGGATTGGAAACGTTCACGTGACCCAGTATACAACCCATGTAGTGACATCTTGCAGCTGTGTCATATGCGTGTCTCGCGGTTACAAGTGTTAATTGTTTGTTTACTATTCTACTCTTTTGACAATTGGATGGCTATGAATCTGCTTTAGACCACAAAACTGTGTAGCCACCCCCGCAATCATCTTATGTGTGCTATACCAGTGTTAAATCTCTGTTTTCTGCAGGAAAACCTCTATGAAGAAAGGTTAGTAGAGAGTCAAAGTGTTACAATATACTTGTGGAGTTTTTAGAACTTTATTAAAGTTTTCTGTACATTTTTAGAAACAAGAGTAGATTCATTTGACAGCACTGTGTTGCACTGTCCTGTTGATTAGTCCAAATACATGTTTAAGGACCAGTTGTAACAGTAAATCAGTGCAGAATCATTGGTTGCTGTGTGGAGTTTTCCTGACCTTGCAAATGATTAAGAACAAGTGTTAAGGAGTCTCATTTGCTAAGAAGTGGTTGTAGAAATGCATGGTTAATAAAGATTAACATATAAATATTCTGAGAGATCACAACATTAAAATGTCCTGCATGTACATGTACGTATGTATGTGTAGGTAATACTGATGCGATGGAACATAGACAGTTTACGTTTGGTAAATTAAATGTAATAATGCTGAAAGGCACCGACTAGGGTCTTGAAGGCTCAAAACCAGCCCAACAGTGCACACATACACAATGATCACAATGATTCCGTATCAGAAAAGGTAAACTTAATGGTAACAATTTTGTTATTGCTATTGTTCACAGGTTCCATCTCTTGCTGACATCCAGTCTAGATATTTATTAGTGCCGTCATACATCGAACAAAGTAGTAATGGTGTTCTTCTCATTTATTTCAATCTTGGCCAACTCCTGAGCTGCACCTTGAAACATCGATCACAGTTTGAGATTTAAGTCTCCCTGGCCCTGAGCAAGCACTGCCACAATTTTTTTCCACAGATATTGGTAATCAAGCTCACTTGCTGCAGTACTACCAGTGACTGTTTCTGCCTAGCCTGCGCCTGGAGACTAGCTTGCTGCTTGCCGTAGGAATATTAAACCATTGCCACCTGTCATGTAACTCTATTAAATCCCCACCATTAATTGGTCACGTGATGGAGACACGCATCTGAACCAAGAATGCTATGAATATCATTACGTTTCCAATCCCTTTCTGTGCTCTATTATCTATGGTGGGACAGATACAACCACTCATCAACACTGCACAGAAGGGTCAACAAAGGTACTACCTTATATGGGCTGTATAGATTTGCAGATTGCATATAGTGAAGCAATTGTTGATCTAAGCATATCATATCGTACAGCTACCAAAGAGCTACAAAATACATATTTTAGTTTTGAAATTGAAGTATCCCAACTTAAGTTACGGACATCCAAAGTTATCCTCTAAAACTCTCCTCTTGTGTGCATAATTATAGTTCCCTGATAATGATGAGTGTCCTCTTGTGCAGGGATCCCTAACCCAGTGCGTGGGTCAGTGTGGAGACATGTGCTCGATATTGAGAACCTACGACAAGACGGTATCTATGAGGCTATGAAGGAGTTGGGCAGACGCACATCACCTGACGTACGACAGATTGATCTGGACGTGTTGAGGACGTTCAGGAACCACATTATGTACAGGGAACGGTATGGGATCAAGCAGCAGGCCTTGTTCCATGTGCTGGTGGGCTACTTCATGTACAATCCTGTGAGTGTGGTGGACTGGAGACTGATATTTCTGAAATGGGCTGTTTTGATGGGCTGGTTTTGATTGCCTGTAACTCTTGTTGAGATTGTATGATTTCTAGAGTAAATAATGAGATTTGTAGCACTTTGATAGTTCTACTGAAATCCATGATTGCTATTGTGCCCACACACACACACATGTCTTACCACCCACTCCATACCCACACATGTATTACCACCCACTCCACACACACACATGTATTACCACCCACTCCACACACACACACACACATGTATTACCACCCACTCCACACACACACACAGAGCCTGGGCTATTGTCAGGGATGAGCAGTATTGCAGCCGTGCTACTCATGTATCTCAATGAGGAGGATGCATTCTGGGCTCTCGTGGCTTTAATAGGGAACAAGAAGTACACTGTGCATGGTCTACTGATACCAGGGCTGCCCAAACTGTTGGCCTATTGTGACTATCATGCTGACATGAGGAAGAGGCTGTTGCCCAAACTAGACAGGCATCTGGTGAGGAGTGGGTGTGTGTGTGGTGTGTATGGTGTGTGTGGTGTGTGTGTGTGTGTGTGTGTGTGTGTGTGTGTGTGTGTGGTGTGTGTGGTGTGTGTGTGTGTGTGTGGTGTGTGTGGTGTGTGTGTGGTGTGTGTGTGGTGTGTGTGTGTGTGTGTGTGTGTGTGTGTGTGGTGTGTGTGTGTGTGTGGTGTATCTCACAGTCACAATGTACAGCCCTCCTACCACATGTAGGGAGGGATAGTTATAATTATTATCTAGCGACAGTGATGCTGTGTACACGTGTATTATTACTGAGTGATGTCATTGGTTTATTTAACGTGTGCCCCTCCCCCAGAACAAGTATCATGTGAATGCCTCAGAGTACAGTGCTGCTTGGTTTGTGAAGCTTTATCTAGACGCTGTGAGTCTGTGTAGTGTGTGTCATGTGATCACTAAGCATCATCATCGCCTCTAGTCCTCACATTCTGTCATGTGTTTTTTTGTACTGAGCTTGTTTTTCTACGCTAATTACTGTACTTTGACCCTTCCTCTCGCCCACAGCTTCCGTTCCAGTTGGTCCTGCGTATATGGGATGCCTTATTCTTCCAGGGAGAGAGTGTCCTTGCTGCCATGTCCCTAGTGGTGCTCAAGATGAACACTAGTGAGTGGGACCATCAGTCATGGCTTAAATACCAGCTAGAGTTAATCCTATATCAATGTACAGTACGTACTGTTCACACACATTCTACCCTCCCTACTACACACACATTATAGGCTGGAATATTTCAGTCACTAACTCGTAGAAAACTGATATTATATACAATGTGCATACTGTATAATCAGACCCCCCCCCACACACACCCACACACACACACACACACACACACATACTTGACAGGGCAGTTTCTTCGCGAGCGAGAGGATGGTATTCGTATCTCTCTCCAGGAGCTATCTCGTCAGTCCTTCAACGAAGATGAGGTTATCGCTGAGCTACAGAGTGTGACTGCCGACCTCAGCAAGTCTCGACAAGCCATCCCACAAGTGGTGGAGCTGGTGAAACTGTCAGAGCTCAACAGACAAGCGTTGGAGAGAGCTGCTTTGAACTCTGCCTCTAGTGGAAACTCATGATAGCTTAGTGGTGACTGGAGCTAGTCCTGATTCTAGTGCAGAGTCGTGGGTGTGAGCCCACCCCCTCAATCTTGTCTGTTTCTATGGTTACACTGATTGTTTGTATGTCACCACACCAACTGTATACAAGTGTGCTTCACTGTTACTGTATGTTGTCTTGTGTATATAATGTATATCGGAAACAATATTCAATCAACTGACACATAATTGTACGATAATGATGCTTATAATTATATAATAAACATGGAATTCCAATTAAAATTAACTACTAGTGTGTAATGGATGGGATTGATGTGTACACAGATCTGATATATATAATGCTGATACCATCACCACCAAGTACACACAGTTTACCAGATAGTTCAATGCAACGGCAACAGTTCATTTCCTCGGGAAGGTCACCACATTGTGTCCACTGGTCTTTAGTGGGATCGTACAGATGGATGCTTGAGGTAGCGTTACCTCCTAGTGCTTTATTACCCCCCACAGTCAGGAGGGTGTTGCCGATGGCGATGGGAGACAACTGGTAAAATGGCTCACTTGCGACAGATTCCCACACACCAGAACTGGCTCGTGATATGAGGGAGGGTACATGAACTCGAAACACTTCTTTAGTGACTTCACCTACAAGATACAGTGTGTCTCCAATTAGGCAAGTGCTATAGTAACTATCAGTGCAGGGAAGTGGTTCGGCTGTGATCCATTTGTTACTTGAGTTCAGAATGTTCACGTCAGCTATCCTAGCGCCGTTTGAGTTACGTCCACTGATAATGATCAGATGGTTCTGATATTCAACTTACCTTTACAGACCAGTTCACCAGTTCCAGACAATATAGCACTAAATCCATCCAAGCAGCTACAGTTGAACTGTCCCATGTTATTCAAACAAATAGAATTTTGACCACAGTCGCATTGTATGGGAGATAATCTCATGCCTCCAGGGTAACCATAAGAATTGAATACAGTAGACTCTCGCTATTCCTTTTTTTTTTTTTTTTTTTTTTTTTTCTTTATAATGTTTGATGCAGAGGAAGCATACAGGATATGACAAGGTAGCTAAATGAAGCTAATAATGAAGTCAGTCCATAACCAAAAAGTAAAGGTGCAGGTGCAGGTGTACTTAAGTGAAAAAAAGAAAAAAGGAAAAAAAAAAATTTTTAACTTATTGCTATAATTTTGACAGGGATAATTTAAAAGCAGATGGGCTAGGGCTACTGATAACATTTAGGGGAAGGGAATTCCAAATGGGGATTACGCTTACAAAAAAGGAATGTCTATGGGCTAGGGTTTTAACATATGGTTTAAAAATAATTTGATTATGAGGGTGACGGGGGGAAGGGCGAGGATGGAGGGTGAAAACATTGGGAGATATTATAGATAAATTATTAAGTATATTAAAGCAGACTTTCAGTTTTTGGTTTTTCCTTCGAGATGACAGAGGTTTCCAGTTTAAGGAGGCAAGCAGGTCAGGGTATTCTGCCCTCCACTGCTTCGTTACAATTTTCCCTGCAAATTTTTGGACGCTTTCCAGTTTTTTTATATCTGTGTGGTGATGAGGGTCCCAGACTGCACCGCAATAGTCTAACTTAGGCAGAACAGCCGTGCGGTAGATCTGGTTCCTGATCTGAGGTGGTGATTTATGGAACTTGCGATGGATGAAGCCAAGATGTTGTTTGGCCTTCTTGCAGGTGTTGTGTATGTGACATGCCCATTTTAGATCATTATTGATAGTAACACCAAGGTACTTTACAGTATCACATGGGGAGATCCGATGGTTGTTTATATCTATATTCATTGGGATAGTGCGTGTAGAGCGAGTTATTGTAAGCAGTTTGGTCTTGGAGTGGTTTGCTGTGAGGCCGTGAGATTGCATCCAGGAGTTTATTTCATTGACGTCTCCCTGTAGGTCCTGAGTTTCAATTGTCGAGTTTATGGGCTTGTAGAGAAGGATATCGTCTGCGTATAGAATGAGTTTGGCATTGGTGGACAGGTTGATGTTAGCAATTGAGTTCATGAAAATGTTGAATAATAGCGGTCCTAAGATTGACCCTTGTGGGACACCTGAGGTCACTGCAACAGGGTCTGACATAGTTCCCTCCAGGCTCCCTGAAGTACGGCCACCTCTATATACCGGCCATTTGGCTTGGCACGGAATGCTAGCTATATGTTTACTGCACAAAACTCACCCTGAAGTACGGCCACTCGCTATTCCGTTTACCGGCCAGTGCTGGCTGTCCCAAACAAGGTTTTCAATGTACTTTTATACTTAGACTACATTACATCATCTGTAATTGATCTGATTGGCTAAAAACAGTAGATTACATGGAAGCATAATCTACAAGAAAGTACTTATTCTACAGGAAATGGGCGCATATTCTACAGGAAGTGGACACATATTCTACAGGAAATGGACGCATATTCTACAGGAAGTGACAAATAATTTGCAGGAAGTTCTCAAAAGTTGAAATGAAATTTTTAGTGAAAGTGACAAGAAGATGACAAAAACATTATAAAAACACAGAATGCAATAGTTTGTTCAGTCAATATCCATTCTTTCCATGTCCACTGTTGCTTTGTATTGCTTTTTCCAGTTGGGCATGGGCAAGGGGGGCCAGGAAGCATCAAAAACACTTTAGCAGTCGCTTGACACTTTCTATTGAGTTTTTTAAGGTTCCATGCCGGTCCAGTCTGCTCTATACCCCCTCCACTCCACCACAGAGCTTCATTCTTCTTCTTGTAGTGTTGCAGTCAGTTCTAGCATAGTTCTAGGTTCTTTTTACTTGTCTGTTCTTTCCAGTATCTTCAAGAAGCGTTTCACAAGCTTTACTAAGTTTTTCATTGTTTTGAAGCCGTCTTCTTATCTTTTTCTGTCAACTGGTGTCTCTCACAGCTCTCCAGCTTGTCCAGCTCGCACAAATTCAATTTCTGTTGCTACGCACCAAACCTGGCTTTTTATAACCACGCCTCGCGCATGCGCAATGAAGTCCAAGTTAGATAGACCACACCCACTCATAGAATATGCGTCTTAGTAACCACCTTGGTTACGGTTAGATTCCCTCGGCTTTGCGCCTCGGGCTAACCGCAACCGCGGAGGTTACATAGACGCATATTCTACTCTTAGGTGTAGTCTATCCTATACGTGTATTACGGCCGGATATGACGTTTTGGGTGTGGTTTAGCACTACAAATTGATCTCATTGGTCAACAGCTGTAGGATATATAGAATATTAGCATACAGCCCCAGGCATGCACAGTTTTTCAAGTTGTTTTTTAGTTTTTTCATTTGTTCAAGAAAGTAAGCAAAGAGAAAAGAGCCATGCTTGATGGTACTAAGACTCAAAGCGACGGCAGAAACACGGAAGGTGCTCTCCAACAAGATGGCTAAGCTTCCATGGGTCCATGGGCGCGGTTTAGATACAAGAAGAGCTTGCAACTCCAGTAAGGGACGTCGAATGGTCAGCGCTTGGACCAAGGAAGCTCTTGAGCATCTGTAGGAGTCAACATGTTGCTCAACTAGCTCTTTGAGGGCTGCAAAATCCGGCATAGTCTTGTTCTTTTTTGCAATCTGCATCGTGATTGAATGGTTGCTAGTTGGTTCTGACTGACTGACTGACTGACTGACTGACTGACTGACTGACTGACTGACTGACTGACTGACTGACTACCTGAGAGACTGAGACTACCTTGAGAGACTGAGACTGTAAGAGAGAGAGACTGTGTACGTTGAGAGAGATTAGACAGACTAGAGACTGACACTGAGGACCCTGAAATAGATTGTGGTGTGCTGCATGCCAGGGAGGCCCCTGAATTTTAATTTTTCTTTTATTTATTTAACCTTTGAGAGACGATACTGTTACTGCCCTGAGAGAGACGCAATGAATGTGTGCGGCTGAGTGGACTGAGGACTGAGGACCCTGAATTTATTTAATTTATTTAATTTTATTTTGACCTTTTTATTTATTTGTTGACCTATTGAGAGACAGTACTAGAGACTGTGAGCTGAGAGAGACTGTACTGAGGGCCCTGAATTTTTATTTTTTTTACTTTTTTACTTTTATTTATCTTTTTATTTTTTTAATTTTTTTTTTATCTCCTCTCGCTTGAGAGGGGGTTAGCCCCACTTAGAGTACGCAAACTGACTGACTAACTGCAATAATTATTATTTTAATTTAGTACTATTTTCAGCTATTTTCAGAATTATTTATTTATTTTGTCATGTTTTTTAAACTTACTATTAGTATCTGCCTGTGTGCGACCAGCATCTACTACCATGTCTCCAACCACCAGGAACACATGCCGATCTCTTTACCAGGTAGTCACAGCCTATTCAAGATCACCAATCCTGCTTTCACACTAGTTGGCTTAAGAACTAGTCGTGCTAGATCTAACACCTCTCTGCCAAGATTTCACCGCCGATCGTCGTCACTGCAATTGCTGTATGCGACTCTACTACTGTCAGGGGGAGACATAGAACCTAACCCAGGTCCCCCCAGGCGTTGGAAGTACCCATGTGGAGTTTGTTTAAATCCTGTTAAGGCAAATCAAAAGGGCATCCAATGCGACAACTGTACCAGCTGGTTGCACACTAGATGCATAGGAATCTCGAACAACACATATGCAGAACTACAACAATCAGATGACCCCTGGTGTTGTCCCAGGTGCCTCAGTGAAGCATTGCCCTTTCAGGACACATCCACCTCAGACTCTATCTTCAACTCCTCGCATCAGCAAAATCCTAACTCGGATACTCCTGACACGCAGGCTATCCCTCCCCCTCACACAGAATATCTCACTGTCCTGCATGCAAACTGCAGAAGCCTTCTCCCCAAGCTTGACCACCTCAAAGCACTTATCTCAGTTAACACCCCCCACATCATATCCATCTGCGAAACCTGGCTAGATGACACAATATCCAATGAAGAGATGGACATTGCCAGCTACACTCTATGTCGCAGGGACAGAGACAGGCATGGAGGTGGTGTTGCAATCTATACCCACGAATCAGTCATGAATACAGTTCACCTAAACCATCCCAGAATTGAATTACTGCTAGTTGACCTCAAGTTGAGAGGAAAGACCATCACCTTTGGAATATACTACAGACCTCCATCATCAGACTCGTCAAACCTTGATGAACTTGAATCCTCACTGGAAGAACTATCAGCACCAAAACTAAGTAACCTTATACTCACTGGTGACTTCAACATTGATCTGATAAGCAACCCAAACCACTCACAACTCTGCTCAATTCAGATCAAGTTCGGCCTCAAGCAGGTAGTCACTTCTCCCACAAGGGAGTCTACTACCTCAACCACACTCATAGACCATATCTACGTGTCTGAACAACTACCCGATATCTCATGCTTTGTTCAACCTCCTGTGCCGGGCTCGGACCACAACACTGTCCTGCTAAGAATAAATAAAATGACCACTCACTCCAGCAAAAATCGCCAACGCAAGATTTGGCTATACAAAAAAGCGAACTTTGATGAAGCTAAGGCCATTCTTCAATGTCTCTCTACTGAGTCCTTCCCCTCGGATGATGTTAACACTCTCTGGACACAATGGCTAGATTTTTTTACACTCACTATGTCTAAAACAATCCCATCCAAAACCATCAAACACAGGCATCGTCTACCTTATCTTACAAACAACCTCATGAATGCTGTTAAAAGAAAACTCAAACTCTTCAAACAAGCTAAGCTACTCAAATCAGAGCTAGCATGGTCCAAGTACACCAGTGCTCGGAACAAAACGTTGGCTGCCCTGAGATCTGCAAAATCCAAATTCTTTAAGTGCCTAGCAGGAAAACTGAATTCCCCTAGAGATTTCTGGTCAGCATACAACAAACTCTCTCCGTCAAAAAACAGGACACCAGCTGAACTGAAAAACAATAATTCTACAGCAACAACCTCGCTCGAAAAAGCTGACATGCTGAACAGTGCATTTGCCTCATTCTTTACCTCACCAACTGCATCCTGCAGTACTCCTGAGGAAATGTCAACACCTAACTGCTCACTCAGTGACATTGAGTGCACCCAAGAGGAAGTCCACCATCTCTTATCTTCTTGCAAACCAAACACTGCCTCCGGTCCGGATGGCATTTCTAGCCAGATGATCCGAGGGACTGCTACTGCTATTTCCCCAACAATCACCAAGATATTCAATAGATCGCTCAAGCAAAGCAGAGTCCCTGACCTGTGGAAAGTCTCCAATGTTACTCCTATTCCGAAGGATGGGGATCCAACTTCTCCTAGCAACTACCGACCGATATCTCTCCTATCATTAATCTCAAAAGCTCTGGAAAGGATTGTACACAAGAGAATCTCAAAGTTCTTATACTCAAACAAGCTCCTGTCAAACTGCCAGTTTGGCTTCAGACCAAAATCTTCAACTCAAGAAGCCCTCCTATCTGTCACTAACGACTGGCACAAACTTCTAGAAAATGATCACCAAGTGGCAACTGTGTTCTTTGACGTCAAGAAAGCATTTGACTCAGTACCCCACCCACAGATCATATCCTCTCTCCAAGTCGTAGGCATTTGTGGCAACCTACTGCATTGGATAAAAGACTATCTTACCAACAGAGAGCAAAGGGTAGTCCTGGAGGGAACTATGTCAGACCCTGTTGCAGTGACCTCAGGTGTCCCACAAGGGTCAATCTTAGGACCGCTATTATTCAACATTTTCATGAACTCAATTGCTAACATCAACCTGTCCACCAATGCCAAACTCATTCTATACGCAGACGATATCCTTCTCTACAAGCCCATAAACTCGACAATTGAAACTCAGGACCTACAGGGAGACGTCAATGAAATAAACTCCTGGATGCAATCTCACGGCCTCACAGCAAACCACTCCAAGACCAAACTGCTTACAATAACTCGCTCTACACGCACTATCCCAATGAATATAGATATAAACAACCATCGGATCTCCCCATGTGATACTGTAAAGTACCTTGGTGTTACTATCAATAATGATCTAAAATGGGCATGTCACATACACAACACCTGCAAGAAGGCCAAACAACATCTTGGCTTCATCCATCGCAAGTTCCATAAATCACCACCTCAGATCAGGAACCAGATCTACCGCACGGCTGTTCTGCCTAAGTTAGACTATTGCGGTGCAGTCTGGGACCCTCATCACCACACAGATATAAAAAAACTGGAAAGCGTCCAAAAATTTGCAGGGAAAATTGTAACGAAGCAGTGGAGGGCAGAATACCCTGACCTGCTTGCCTCCTTAAACTGGAAACCTCTGTCATCTCGAAGGAAAAACCAAAAACTGAAAGTCTGCTTTAATATACTTAATAATTTATCTATAATATCTCCCAATGTTTTCACCCTCCATCCTCGCCCTTCCCCCCGTCACCCTCATAATCAAATTATTTTTAAACCATATGTTAAAACCCTAGCCCATAGACATTCCTTTTTTGTAAGCGTAATCCCCATTTGGAATTCCCTTCCCCTAAATGTTATCAGTAGCCCTAGCCCATCTGCTTTTAAATTATCCCTGTCAAAATTATAGCAATAAGTTAAAATTTTTTCCTTTTTTCTTTTTTTCACTTAAGTACACCTGCACCTGCACCTTTACTTTTTGGTTATGGACTGACTTCATTATTAGCTTCATTTAGCTACCTTGTCATATCCTGTATGCTTCCTCTGCATCAAACATTATAAAAAAAAAAAAAAAAAAAAAGGGGAGGTCCTTTTATAGTGCTGCGGTCACGTGGTATAAGTCAGATATGCCACACCTACTCGGAGGATATGCACCCTATATATCCTCCGCTACCGTGGTTACATACCCCTCGGCTCCGCCTCGGAGTAACCACGGTAGCGGAGGATATATGGGTGCATATCCTCCTCTTAGGTGTGGTATATCCTATACTTATTCTCGAGACAAGAACCGCAAAGTAGTCATTAGATTCGAGGTAAGGTCATTTTTAAGCCGCGGCTATTTCCTGAGATGCAGCCACCTCGCTATTCCGGACTGTAGTCTGAATCCATGCACTGAAACACCTAGAACGGCTGAGCTGTTTTGATGGCGGATAGAATGAGCTCCAGCAGACACATTCATTCTACTTATGTGGCCACAAACCTATCCATTTAAACATGTAACATTCTGCCAGTCAGTAACAATGGAATTGTCCAATAATTATGTTCAATTTGAAAACTCTCAGTAGAAACATACACCGTGACATAGTTGGATTCGAACAGAGGAAACGCTTCAACAAAATAGTTATTTGTATACTGCTCAATTGGAGGGATTATCATCATGAATGGGTCTCCTACGCCATCAATCTGACCACCATACGCATACTGTGCGACCAGTGCTGGAGAAGTAGATTCAATGCTACAGAAACTGTTAATAGGAATTTCAAATTCTCCTCCAGTCTCCTGGAACTCACTGACTGATACCACAGTGTCACAGTTCACAGCTACACTTACTGCTCGGACACTAAGAACACGAATACGTTCACCAGAAGATCTACCCTCGAGAGATGCCACGAGGAATTTTGAGCCCCATGTCACAGTTGGAGGCACTTGTTCAACCAGGTGGTCACAACTGCCTATACCGTTCGGAACCTGAGCACAACCAGATCCACTAAACACAGACAAAGGTTTAAAGCTAGTTGTTTTTGTTCCTCTGAGACCATCAGTATCACTTGCTATCAGATATGTTTCCATACTATTGAGTGTTATTGTTGAGGAATGGAATTTGACAACAGTTCCATTATCACAGGCCACCAACAAAATCATACTAGGAAGGCTACTAGCTAAAACGTCCATAATATTCGTATTCATCCACTGATATTAATTGGAGTGACTGTAAAACTAACATCACTTGACTCAGGGTTTGTGATGACCAGCTGGATTGCTTCTGCACGACTAAGATTTCTAGGGAAACCAACCACAAATTTGTTGCCAGTTGATGAGGTCACATCTATAGTATCCATAGGATTTTACAAGCATAATAGATGTACAAGAATTCATGCAGTCTTACCTGTGACTTGGGCATCGCAAGATGCTTTCTTGTGAGCAAATGTGATTGTAATTATTGACAGGATCAAGGCAGTATTTATGTAGCTCATTATAGCAACTGGGTATACTGATATGAATTCGAAATAGCTATTCAGTGACACAAAATCCATAGTGCATCTATGATATTGATCCATATTCCTGGTATCTGAGCAAGATATGTATGCAAGGTATGTGTGGTATGGGTTGATGTGGTAGGAGTGATATCACTGGTATAAGGTTCCCCCTAACAAGCAATTACCAAGAATTCATCTCTACACAAGCTTCTACTATTAAAGTACAGTGTTTACAGAAAATTGCGAATCAATTAGCAATTACTAACTAGAGCATAAGGATGTTAAGCTATATTAATAGCATTAGGTTATAATTATAACAACACGATTGAATAAGGTACAGCATGTATGACGTAATTAGTTCCCCATTAGCCTCGATCCCAGGCCGAGTTTTCGCTTTTATAACGGTTAGGCGAACAACTGGGCCTGGTACTAGTTGTCTGCGCATGCGTCAAATTTTCATTGTATATTTGTGGTCGGCAAAAATATTTAATAAATTTCAATAATCGAAATTTGTACACAGAAAATGCACAGAGTGAGTACACAAAAGATGCACATAGGGAGCTGCTTCACAAAGGCCTGGGGAGTTGCCAGTTGTGCTGCAGCACAGTTACAGTGACCCAGGGAAACTTCAGGATGATTGAATGCCTTCAAATTACGTTTCAAAAAGATTTAGCAGGCTGCTGGACTTCTGTGATTCTAGGCCCCAACTCGTAACTCAGTTAAATTTTGCTTGAGAAAACGTAGATTCTCTTGATGTCTCTGAGCTACCCAGCAACGCTCGAATGAGCAGGTCATACTCCAGTCCTGTGAGTATAGGACAATATTAAAAGAAACCAAAGACGGTTAAACCCTTACCTCAAACTGTCCAGTCTCGTCCGTTAGTATAGCCAAGAGGAGCACTGTTGGGATATCTGGATATTAGCCATTGCTCCTAGATCCTGTACAGAGAAGTAGACATTTTAAATACGTGTAGATCTATACATAATTATTAAATTTCTCGGTTATAGTGTCATTGTCGACGAGCTGATGATGGCAGCACCAAGTTCTCTAGCTCACACTCTTCACTTGATCCACCATATTAATGATGAAACTATAGTCTACCTACGTACCGGTAGATCTTGCCAAACATGAACAAGACTTGATAGCATAGCCATAGGGCCCACACAAAAATATCTGACCTTAACAAGCTTGACAAAGCTTTATACCTCTTCCCTTGTTGTTCAGTCTTCAGAATAAGCTTCAGAGAAGAGAGAAGCTTCAGCTAAGAGCCATTCTTCCCAATAATGATAAAACGGGAACTGACTTCTAGTACACGATAGTACACGAATATAAATGTCACAAAAGTGAACGAGAATATCCATTCGTCAGAATCTGACAAACGACTGGCGCATGCGCAGACAACTAGTACCAGGCCCAGTTGTTCGCCTCCGTTATAAAAGCGAAAACTCGGCCTGGGATCGAGGCTAGTTCCCCATATGCATAGTGTGGACGATATGAACCAGTTTATTGCATACTGAATGTTTCTCGCTAACATTTCAATATCTGCTACCTCGCCGTATTCACGTGCATAACCTCTCAACCCACTAACTCCATTTTGGCCCCTTCAATCCATTCAATCCAGCCACACCCACTACCTTAATGAAACCCGTCTCTTTTTCAAATAATGGCTGTAATATGCAGGGATGTTTTCGGCCGCCTCTAAGTATTCGTGGAACTGGCGTGGTCGACTTGTGTGGTACTGTGGTTTGCAGTGCATTTGCAACAGAGATTTGTTTGACAACAAACCACTTGTGAGCTTGTACTTTTAATTAGGGCTAAACTGAAAGATTTAGCGTAGTTAAATAATTTCGGCCATTTCTACAAAATTAATACAAGACAGAACTTAATAAGGACAAGTTGGGGTTGTCGAGGACTCAACTTGATTATGAGCTGATTGAGACTTGCAGTGCACTTACTAAGTAAAAAATTGCCATGTATAGATATGTACCTTATTTTCCTACTTTTCTAGCATTCTTGAAAAGCTTGGATAATCATCATGCATGTCCTTATAGCTCTGTGGTTGCATAATCATGTCCTTATAGCTCTGCACTGTAAAAAATGATGTGTGGTTTTGACGCAGAGTGCGTGGCTATTGTGGCAAACATGCGTTTTTTCTTGCGTTTTTTCCTAATAATTGCCACAATAATCACGCACTTGCGTCAAAACCACACACCATTTTTTACAGTGTGTGGTTGCATAATCATGTCCTTATAGCTCTGTGGTTGCATAATCATGCATGTCCTTATCCTTTCCCGTTAGCCGCACACAATCTGGAAAATCTGGAACACTTTAGTTTGCATCTGAGCCCAACCCACCAAATTAGCTTGATGTTATCTCCGCCCCCAATGAAGTGGCTAATGGCTTGTAGAGATGGGCGTGGGTCAATGGCTGTGCACAAACTAACCATCGATTTTATGCCTTGCTGCTGCCTCGATGGAAGTATGTGTGGCCTTTAAAAGCTGCACTCTGGTCAACTAAGCTGCTTAGCAAGCATGTAGACTATTGTAGAGCTTGTGTCCACTTGTGAAGTGCCTGTGTACACAAATGGCTTGCTGCTTCCTCTTCGAAAATATTCTATGGCTACCAAGATAGTCCAGAGGGTCTACCAATGGATACTACTCAGTCCTACATGCTGTCTAGCTTGTTTTAAACCTTTTTTTTTAAGTGTCCTAATTGAACAGCTCAGCAGAACATCAAAGGATAATCGCATTCATGATACTATCCAATCTACCACAGAATCCAATATCATGCAACATTCACAAGTTTATAGCACGCTCCCTCCCAGATTGTTGTTGTAAAATTTACAACATTTTGACCGGTAAAGGAATATAGCTCTGTGGTTGCATAATCATGCATGTCCTTATAGCTCTGTGGTTGCAACTGTGCAAGATTGTAAAACTATAGTACAGCATTTGTGGCCATGCATGCATCCCATAGCTCCTCCTTACCATCTCCCCTCCTCTCAGCTAATTACCCTGAGGAGGTGGTGGTCTCCCTCCCTGCATGCATCCCATAGCTCCTCCTTACCATCTCCCCTCCTCTCAGCTAATTACCCTGAGGAGGTGGTGGCCTCCCTCCCTGCATGCATCCCATAGCTAACTGCACTTCATATAGCATGCACTTGTATATATTCTGTATGAGCAAAAAATCCCAATATAGAGAAGCGGACGAAATCCCTGGACCCCTATATATAGACAATACATGAACCATGCAGTCCTCTTCCCTTTCCTTCCGGCCTTGTACAGCTGCTGTTATTGTTATAGAAGCCATGCATAATGTTTCCTCCCTGTAATTATAGGCTTTCATTGTGGTCACTTTAGGGGTAGATAGTTACTATGGTGAAACCTCGTGCATGCACATGAGTGGTTGAGAAGCCGCGCGGAGCACTACTATAGTCTAGCTATAGCTATAATAGCAAAATGCATCATCAGCATATCGTCTCTGTCGCTAATTATAAGTGCATGCATGGATGCTGTAGTTATCACTGATTTCTTGTTTCTACGCTTTTTGGTGCTTTCCCTGCCAACGTTTCACATTTCAATAGTCATGTCAATCTTCAAGTTATGCTCAATATTTGTACAAAAGAGTGAACACTGCCTATACTCTGTCTAGGCTGCAAGCACTGTATCATAGTATACAATTATACATGAGTTAAGCTGCTTTAGGATGGCTCTGTTGGCAGGAGTGCTTTGCTCGCAGACAGGTGTCAGGTGGTGGTGCCACCGGCTGGAACACATCAGCCCCAATATTAGTAGAGTTCCAGTCATTGGAGGGGTTGGTCTGTGCTGTGAGTAGCCATGTGGTCAGAATACGGGGCTCTTTAGTGCAGGGGTCCAGTTGGTACTGTCCCGACCATCCTGTAGTGCTGTATGAACTTCCAGTGCAGTTGTTCCAAGTCACTGTCCAGCCCAGGCTGTTACCGTCGGTGTCATAGCGACCTGTCAGGTCATACGTTTTGTCTGCAATTCCCACTGCTGTTTCATACTTGCCATGGAGCATTCCATCTCTAGCTGCAGTTATATTCATGCAAGATCCCAGCTCATTGAACCATTTTCCTACAAGTCTGCCTGCACTCCTTACTGCCATGGTCTCTTTCCTGTGACTAGTATACTGAAAGACTGGCTATATAGATATAGTGTGTAGTTTTAATATTCACATAGATGATAATTATATTTTAGACTGCGCATGTGTAGTCTCATAATTTAGCCGCCCTCTCCCTGGCCTTTTTTATTAATAGGGCGCAACGTAAACAAATCTGATTGGTCTGCACTGTATAGCAGAATGATTTTGACACTTCGAATAAACTCTGCATTGACTGGCGGCAAATTTTGTACGAACAATCCATTTGAAATTAATGTCAGATTTTTAAATATTCGGACAGCTCAGGATAGTGACGTTGAATCGATTTTCACTTCAATACAAAATATACGCCATCATACAAAAATCACTCTCATTCTTTTCCAATACAAAAGTCTGGGGGTTCAAACTTACTTCCTGTAACCGCTTCTGTTGCCACGCCTTTGAATTGAAGTTTATAGAAAGGGTCACAAATATTATATATACTGTGCGTATAAACTGCATGAGTCTGACCATAGTGGTCTGACACCCTATATATCACATGCCTGAGTCTGACCATAGTGGTCTGACACCCTATATATCACATGCATGCATTTAATAACTGTACATGTGAATTTACATTTCACCGCGAGTTTCATCTGACGTACTGATCACGTAAATGATAGTCATACGTGCATGGACCGACTATTAATCATTCACGTGGGCATTAATCAAGAAATTATTTTGTACTTGCAGATAATTGGAATTGAGTTCTCATTATCTAATATTAATGCGTCATTCATCGAGTTATTAAAAGATTATACTTTTAATATCAATGGTTACAGGAAATGATCGTGTAATTAATGGTGATCTGAACTACAATAAAAATCTACAACGTGTGTGTGTGTTAAATCAGGAGCGGAAAAGATACTTTCTTTAAACAGACAATAAACATAAAATGTTGCCAGAGGGCAAAGTTCGCGTCTACAAGTGTGTGGGCATGTGCAGCTAGTTCTCCTTGATAAGTCTGTACACTCTATGCTTGGGTCCGTCGTCATTGGTTACGACCTCAAAGACGTACGCCAGACAGAGTAGCGTGTCTTGAGTGTCACGATTGGTCACCACCTGGAGAGGTAACAAAGAGAGAGTGAAGGAGAGACGAGCGGAATGTACAGGAAATAACACCAATGCATACTAATAGCCAGCCACAGTCATGACTACCGTATAGCGGGTAATTTTCGTGGGGTAAAATATTCGTCATTTTCGTGGGCAAGTTGACCATTTTAACGCAGGCATGGCTTACCAGAACGAAGGAATGCAGTGCAGGCAACGAGACTAAACGAAATTTTTGCTCACGAAAACCACTGTTTCTCGAGTTGAACGAATTTTTTACCCCACGAAACTTACCCGCTATACGGAATTATTGGTTATGCTACTGCATGTACATGCATGTATAATTATAACCGGCAAATAATTAGGAAGAAACGGGAAAAGCATGTAATAATTATTGCAGCCTTAAATCCTCATTGTTCAGAATATTCAACAACGACCAGTTAAGGCCCTATGGTTACATGTACCTGTAGAATGGTGAAGTTCTCTAGTACGCTGTTCATCATGTACTTCTCTGGCAAGTGCTTGAGGCGATGGATGAAGCTCACCATGTAGTCACACATGGGCGAGCGGTTGATACGAAACACAAACCGTCCATTGTCAAATCGAGAGTACTCCGTCTGTGTGTGTGGTGTGGGGGCATATGTGTGTGTGTAGGGGCATGTGTGTGTGTGTGTGTGTGGGCGTGTGTGTAGGGGGGTTGTAATCAAAATTCTGCTGCTTAGCTTGCAGTTCCATGCAATGCTTGAGTAATTATTATGTGACACAGTACACTACTCACAGTACTAGCGATAGAATCAAGATGTAGTATCCCACTAGCAACTTTGAATTTTTTTATTTACAAGCAATGCCTACCTACCAGCATCGAAGGGTCTAGATTTGCTTTAATGGGTGGCAGCACAGACAGTTTCCAAACTAAGTTAGGCGTTTTGGTTTCTAATTCCTCTCCTTTGTCTATGATCATGCAAACTAAGTAATAAAAAAAAGTGAGTGGTAACTGCATGGAGTCACATGAGCTAAATGTTGTTAATCTGTTGCCTACAACCGTTGCCGGCAACAGATTGCCTGAACGTTGCCTGGTGTACGGTGGCCTTAAGAACTAAGAACACTATATGCACAATATACACAGACAGTAGAGAAATTGCATACATTTATTTATATATACAGGATAATTCTGACCCCTCCCCCTAACAACGCACCTCGACCTTCTCGACGACTTGTTTTCCAAATGAGCAGACCTTTGTTGAACACGAGATGGTCATGTTCTCACTGCACTCGTACTGACTGGTCACACCATAGAATGCACTGGTCTCGTCCAACAACACTGTGTTCAGGTCAGCCTGGAGGGGGGTGGGGTGAATGGGCAGAGTGAGGGGGTGGGCTATGAATATACTGTGTTTACCAGCTACTAATGTAGACCGTGTATATTTCGAGGGTACAAAAAATGTTTGCAGATTTCGCTGAATAAGCATGTACTGAGAACAATTTAATATCGCATGCACAGAAAGGCTGCTATTCCGCGAAAATGTATCCGCCCACACCACTCACACACACACACGCCCACACAGCATACCCAGAACTTGACGAGGAAGAAGCGATCCTGGGGTCCCTTATCATACAAGTCCTTGAGGCCGCCATTCTTCTCTGGGAACTTGTCCTGAATGTGGCGAATATCCACTGCCTCCATCCCTGGGTCCATGAAGCTTGTGCTGGCGTCAATGTTGACAAACTCATGCTTCTTGTCCTGTGAGGGGTGTGTGTGTGGGCGTGAGTGTGTGTGTGAGGGTGTGGAGTGTGTGTACTTACAGGGTCTGTTTCACTCTTTGTTTTGTCAACGAATGCAACAAACTCGACCATCTTAAGAGGCTGCACGGAAACAATCAACCATTAACACAAATACCATTAGTCTATGTGCATGTAATAATTAGCTGACATGGAATATTGTACAACAGATGAACTGAAGGATCACGTTATGATTACACAAAATCAGTGAATGTATAATTGTAACCCTATCCATGCACGCAATGCTCAGTACTAACGAGCGACTGACTACATGCATGCAATGCTCAGTACCAACGAGCGACTGACTACATGCACGCAATGCTCAGTACCAACGAGCGACTGACTACATGCACGCAATGCTCAGTACCAACGAGCGACTGACTACATGCACGCAATGCTCAGTACTAACGAGCGACTGACTACATGCATGCAATGCTCAGTACCAACGAGCGACTGACTACATGCACGCAATGCTCAGTACCAACGAGCGACTGACTACATGCACGCAATGCTCAGTACTAACGAGCGACTGACTACATGCACGCAATGCTCAGTACCAACGAGCGACTGACTACATGCATGCAATGCTCAGTACCAACGAGCGACTGACTACATGCACGCAATGCTCAGTACCAACGAGCGACTGACTACATGCACGCAATGCTCAGTACTAACGAGCGACTGACTACATGCACGCAATGCTCAGTACCAACGAGCGACTGACTACATGCACGCAATGCTCAGTACCAACGAGCGACTGACTACATGCACGCAATGCTCAGTACCAACGAGCGACTGACTACATGCACGCAATGCTCAGTACCAACGAGCGACTGACTACATGCACGCAATGCTCAGTACTAACGAGCGACTGACTACATGCACGCAATGCTCAGTACCAACGAGCGACTGACTACATGCGCGCAATGCTCAGTACCAACGAGCGACTGACTACATGCGCGCAATGCTCAGTACCAACGAGCGACTGACTACATGCGCGCAATGCTCAGTACCAACGAGCGACTGACTACATGCGCGCAATGCTCAGTACTAACGAGCGACTGACTACATGCGCGCAATGCTCAGTACCAACGAGCGACTGACTACATGCGCGCAATGCTCAGTACCAACGAGCGACTGACTACATGCGCGCAATGCTCAGTACTAACGAGCGACTGACTACATGCGCGCAATGCTCAGTACTAACGAGCGACTGACTACATGCGCGCAATGCTCAGTACCAACGAGCGACTGACTACATGCATGCAATGCTCAGTACCAACGAGCGACTGACTACATGCACGCAATGCTCAGTACCAACGAGCGACTGACTACATGCACGCAATGCTCAGTACTAACGAGCGACTGACTACATGCACGCAATGCTCAGTACCAACGAGCGACTGACTACATGCACGCAATGCTCAGTACCAACGAGCGACTGACTACATGCACGCAATGCTCAGTACCAACGAGCGACTGACTACATGCACGCAATGCTCAGTACCAACGAGCGACTGACTACATGCACGCAATGCTCAGTACTAACGAGCGACTGACTACATGCGCGCAATGCTCAGTACCAATGAGCGACTGACTACATGCGCGCAATGCTCAGTACCAACGAGCGACTGACTACATGCGCGCAATGCTCAGTACTAACGAGCGACTGACTACATGCGCGCAATGCTCAGTACTAACGAGCGACTGACTACATGCGCGCAATGCTCAGTACCAACGAGCGACTGACTACATGCGCGCAATGCTCAGTACCAACGAGCGACTGACTACATGCACGCAATGCTCAGTACTAACGAGCGACTGACTACATGCACGCAATGCTCAGTACTAACGAGCGACTGACTACATGCACGCAATGCTCAGTACTAACGAGCGACTGACTACATGCACGCAATGCTCAGTACTAACGAGCGACTGACTACATGCACGCAATGCTCAGTACCAACGAGCGACTGACTACATGCACGCAATGCTCAGTACCAACGAGCGACTGACTACATGCACGCAATGCTCAGTACCAACGAGCGACTGACTACATGCACGCAATGCTCAGTACCAACGAGCGACTGACTACATGCACGCAATGCTCAGTACCAACGAGCGACTGACTACATGCACGCAATGATCAGTACTAACGAGCGACTGACTACATGCACGCAATGATCAGTACTAACGAGCGACTGACTACATGCACGCAATGCTCAGTACTAACGAGCGACTGACTACATGCACGCAATGCTCAGTACCAACGAGCGACTGACTACATGCACGCAATGCTCAGTACCAACGAGCGACTGACTACATGCACGCAATGCTCAGTACCAACGAGCGACTGACTACATGCACGCAATGATCAGTACTAACGAGCGACTGACTACATGCACGCAATGCTCAGTACCAACGAGCGACTGACTACATGCACGCAATGCTCAGTACCAACGAGCGACTGACTACATGCACGCAATGCTCAGTACTAACGAGCGACTGACTACATGCACGCAATGCTCAGTACCAACGAGCGACTGACTACATGCACGCAATGCTCAGTACCAACGAGCGACTGACTACATGCACGCAATGCTCAGTACCAACGAGCGACTGACTACATGCACGCAATGATCAGTACCAACGAGCGACTGACTACATGCACGCAATGCTCAGTACCAACGAGCGACTGACTACATGCACGCAATGCTCAGTACTAACGAGCGACTGACTACATGCACGCAATGCTCAGTACTAACGAGCTACTGACTACATGCACGCAATGCTCAGTACTAACGAGCGACTGACTACATGCGTGTAGAGCTCTTCCTATAAGGGCAGCCAATCAATTAACAATGAGTGACAGTGTGGACGAGGGTCTGGCTTGACTGATGCACTCACGAGATTAGGGGGTGGTATGTTGGGAGGTGTGGGCTGCTCCACTAGGTGAGGGGGGGCGAACTGTTGCTCTGGGTGACTAGCCATGGAGTTAGGGATGCCAAAATGACCACCACCAGCTTGAGGGTTCCATATCTGATGGGAGGAGGTTAGTGTATGTAAGATATTCCAATCACACAAATAGAGTTCTACAAAATGCACCTTTAATTTTAACAATTATTACTATTCAAGTTACGAGCTTTCAAAGTTACCCACACACCACCACACTGACCATAGCTGCTAGTTCCCTACCACACTGACCATAGCTGCTAGTTGCCTACCACACTGACCATAGCTGCTAGTTGCCTACCACACTGACCATAGCTGCTAGTTCCCTACCACACTGACCATAGCTAGCTAGTTGCCTACCACACTGACCATAGCTGCTAGTTGCCTACCACACTCACCATAGCTGCTAGTTGCCTACCACACTCACCATAGCTGCTAGTTGCCTACCACACTCACCATAGCTGCTAGTTGCCTACCACACTGACCATAGCTAGCTAGTTCTCTACCACACTGACCATAGCTGCTAGTTGCCTACCACACTGACCATAGCTGCTAGTTCCCTACCACACGGACCATAGCCTCACTGGTATCGCTAGTTCCCTAGCACACTCACCATAGCTGCTAGTTGCCTACCACACTCACCATAGCTAGCTAGTTGCCTACCACACTCACCATAGCTGCTAGTTCCCTACCACACTCACCATAGCTAGCTAGTTGCCTACCACAACTCACCATAGCTGCTAGTTGCCTACCACACTCACCATAGCTGCTAGTTGCCTACCACACACCATAGCTGCTAGTTGCCTACCACACTCACCATAGCTAGCTAGTTGCCTACCACACTCACCATAGCTAGCTAGTTGCCTACCACACTCACCATAGCTGCTAGTTGCCTACCACACTGACCATAGCTGCTAGTTCCCTACCACACTCACCATAGCTAGCTAGTTGCCTACCACACTCACCATAGCTAGCTAGTTGCCTACCACACTCACCATAGCTGCTAGTTCCCTACCACACTCACCATAGCTGCTGGGTTGAGTAGTTCATGTTTGACAACGACAGGGTTAGAGTTGGGTGCCCCCACCGGGGGGCTGAGCATGGTATGCATGGGCACTGCATTGCCTGCTATACCTGGACGAGGGAGAAGCACGATAACAAGGATCCAGCAAATGTATTGACAGGGTTACCTGTAAACTGTCTATAATAATGCAAAGCAACTAGACACATTTTTATGTGATTTAAAACGGCACTTGCACGCTACAAATGTATTTTCTCCACTTGCCTGGAGTGCCAAACATACGTGATGACGCAGTGTTTTGTAGTATGGAGGCGGAGACAATCTGAGCAGAGGACATAGCAGAGAGGCCGGCTAGAGCCTTGTCTCGGGCCGCCTGGTCCTGCTTGAGGGGGCATGTGTGGGTGTGTGGTGTGGGCGGGGGTAAGGTTATATTGATTCAACATGTGGGAAAAATTAATTATTTAAAGACAATCAACATTCGTACTTTGAAAACTTTGATGAATCAATAAAAAGATCTGCAAACCTTACTAGAGAAAATATAGGTCTACCACTAGCTACAGTGCACACAGAGGGACAACACTATAGGCTCTGTACACTAGCTACAGTGCACACAGTGGGACCACACTATAGGCTCTGTACACTAGCTACAGTGCACACAGTGGGACCACACTATAGGCTCTGTACACTAGCTACAGTGGACACGGTGGGACCACACTATAGGCTCTGTACACTAGCTACAGTGGACACGGTGGGACCACACTATAGGCTCTGTACACTAGCTACAGTGGACACGGTGGGACCACACTATAGGCTCTGTACACTAGCTACAGTGGACACGGTGGGACCACACTATAGGCTCTGTACACTAGCTACAGTGCGCACGGTGGGACCACACTATAGGCTCTGTACACTAGCTACAGTGCGCACGGTGGGACCACACTATAGGCTCTGTACACTAGCTACAGTGCACACGGTGGGACCACACTATAGGCTCTGTACACTAGCTACAGTGCACACGGTGGGACCACACTATAGGCTCTGTACACTAGCTACAGTGCACACAGTGGGACCACACTATAGGCTCTGTACACTAGCTACAGTGCACACAGTGGGACCACACTATAGGCTCTGTACACTAGCTACAGTGCACACAGTGGGACCACACTATAGGCTCTGTACACTAGCTACAGTGCACACAGTGGGACCACACTATAGGCTCTGTACACTAGCTACAGTGCACACAGTGGACCACACTATAGGCTCTGTACACTAGCTACAGTGCACACAGTGGGACCACACTATAGGCTCTGTACACACTGCAGAGTTCAGCGTTATTTCTAGCGAGAGGGTTATACTTGAAAGGAGGTAATATCATACCATGAGGGAGTGTTTTGGTGGCGTAGTATCACCATGGCAACTAATTAGCCGCTGGGCTTGCTACAATCATCCCAGGCACTCCCACAAACCACTTAATGGATTGACTTAATTACAGCCACCACACTAAAGCAATTAGTGGAGTCCTATTAAACATGTGCGGACTTCTGAGCATGTTAGTCGTAGAATGTGGTTGCTATGCTATTATACTGCATAGCAACCACAGATGGGGGGAGATATTCGATACTCTAGCTAGCTAGTGAAATATAAACCTTCCTCAATAATTGTTGAGTGCATGTAAGAGAATTCAACTGTGCTCTTGAGTGGATTAACGGTGATATCTTGCAGGGGGGTTATACGAGGGCAAAGGTCAGTAAGTTATAGGGAAGCTGTACAATACATCACAACCACCTCTCAATTGAAATACCACACACACTATTATTATCATAAACCACAATTAAATGTCAGTACACAAGGTTCAACCACACTTCACCCAGGGATGTGCCCACACTGGTCGGTGGTGGTGGTCGGTACTAACCACCTCTTAGGCTATTGAAAAACATAAATTCCTGAGATAGAGGATTGAATAGCCACTTATAGACAAGTCTGGACACATTCTTGTATGTGTATGTGAAGTGATATCTGCTACTATTAGCGTGATCATGTGACTCATAGCTCACGCCCACTCGTTGGTTGGTGGATACGTACATTGTAGACTTTTATCTTGCCCTGGATCTCACGAGACTTCTTCCGAGCCAGTACTTGAATATGACTGGAGACCTGTGTGTGTGGGTGTGTGTGTGAGGTGTGTGGAGGGTGTGTGGAGGGTGTGTGTGTGTGTGTGTGTGTGTGTGTGTGTGTGTGTGTGTGTGTGTGTGTGTGTGTGTGTGTGTGTGTGGTGTGTGTGTGTGTGTGTGTGTGTGTGTGGTGTGTGTGTGTGTGGGGGGGGGGGTACATATGCTAAACACTACATATGCCCAAGAGCTACAGAATGCAATTATCTCGAGGGCTCTTAAGATATTTACAATGTAGCCACCATGGCATGTTGACACAAACCCACACGCCCACTCACACACACAGTGGAAATGACTACCAAACAACAAGACATGCTCTAAATTCCTATTAGACAAATACAAACATTTTTGGGTCAAAAACTTTCAGGAATTATAAGCAGTCACTTGTGGGACTGTCCAATTATGAGCTGGTCTCATTCCTGGAGACACCATTCTGCCCAATGCTTGCCAACTTGGAAACCTGATCAGTTCACCACATTCCAAGCAAGGATATACATTACCACACAGCACAGGGCTTCTAGATATTGACCAACTCCATTACACAAATAACATTTTTGTGGAGCCAAGTCATTGGTGAAATATTGCTATGACAATTTTGGAATTGTTAGATCTAAGACTGTGATAAGCACCTAAACAGGAAGAGCCACTTAATCCTCCCCCCACACAATATAACATCACCCGCCAGCACAACGTGTTCACCTCACTTGAAATGCAAGAGCAAACATAAGTGGGACCACACTATAGGCTCTGTACACTAGCTACAGTGCACACAGTGGGACCACACTATAGGCTCTGTACACTAGCTACAGTGCACACAGTGGGACCACACTATAGGCTCTGTACACTAGCTACAGTGCACACAGTGGGACCACACTATAGGCTCTGTACACTAGCTACAGTGCACACAGTGGGACCACACTATAGGCTCTGTACACACTGCTGGTCAGTTAGAGCAGCGTAACTGCTTTTTACTTTTACTAAAGTGAGGTGAACTCAACATGCCCCCCCCCCTCACACTATGAGACCATCCTCTACAGTCCCCCCCCACACTATGAGACCATCCTCTACAGTCCCCCCCCCCCCCACACTATGAGACCATCCTCTACAGTCCCCCCCCCCACACTATGAGACCATCCTCTACAGTCCCCCCCCCCACACTATGAGACCATCCTCTACAGTCCCCCCCCCCCCCCCCCACACTATGAGACCATCCTCTACAGTCCCCCCCCCCCACACTATGAGACCATCCTCTACAGTCCCCCCCCCCCCACACTATGAGACCATCCTCTACAGTCCCCCCCCCCCACACTATGAGACCATCCTCTACAGTCCCCCCCCCCCCACACTATGAGACCATCCTCTACAGTCCCCCCCCCCACACTATGAGACCATCCTCTACAGTCCCCCCCCCACACTATGAGACCATCCTCTCTATAGCTATTAGGTTGTGGTTGTTGTATTACACACACAAGATCTATCACATTACACACACCCACACACACAGTCAATACTGCACGCACGCACTGACTTCCCCTGAGCTAGACAACATGCCTAAAAGCTTTGAAATACCTCTGAAAATTTTGCACATTTAAACATACCAAAACAAGCTAGAGCTATAATTATAATTATTATAAAATACACGCTAATGTGCTTTGCAACTTTGCATAAAGTTATTATCTAATTAGTGATATTCATTTAGGGCATATTAAAAATGTGTGTATTAACTCTTGCAGCGTTGACTGGACTGTAAGTGCGTTTGGCTTGTAACAACGTCTCATGGAATGTGCCGCCAATGTTGCCATGGTTACAGGCAAAGGGCCAAGACAACACCTAACACACACTTACTGACAATGATATGGCAAGCGTGACTACAAGATATAGCCAGAGGCAAGATATGGACAGAGGGGATAACAAAAATTTAAACTACCGTTGAGAATGCAAGGGTTAATCGATAGCGAATGACACTGTACAAGCATTGGTTGCATCCTCATGCTCACTCTTAGTGTGTCTTTCGATTGCGAAAACTCGCCATTTGCGATCGAAAGAACTGCCCACGCATCTGAAACCCCAGTACAGTACATGCACCCCAGTACAGTACATGAACCCTATACAGTACATGAACCCTATACAGTACATGAACCCTATACAGTACATGAACCCTATACAGTACATGAACCCTATACAGTACATGAACCCTATACAGTACATGAACCCTATACAGTACATGAACCCCAGTACAGTACATGCAAATATTCCACATATAAATTAAGTATGTTGATGACTACAAAGCTACTAGCTCTATTCTAATATCATCACGGGCAATTTAGCACATATTCAATTGTTGAGAGCAATTCCAAGAATTCAGGGCAAAATGTCATGCCCACTGACTACCGTAAAATTAGCAGACACATGCGTAATTAAACACCAAAGCAACATTCTAATTGAATTACACCAATCCTCCAAACAACTCGTGTATAATCATCAGAGCACGTCAATGGATCGTACGCGAATAACAAAATGCTCTGAATTACAGTAAAAGCAGTTGTCATAAATTATAATGAAGGCACTTGTATGGTTACAATAAATTGGAATTCCCACAAGTTAACCACAGGTCTAGGAAACAACAATTACAATATTTAGTTACACCAACACAACTACTGTCCGACAGTATAGTTGCTGTAGACATGTGCATACTACAATCACAATAATCATGATTATGCAGCAGCTCTTTCACTATCTAAATAGAATGCCACAGAGTGGGTAAAGCCACGGCTGCCTGGAGAGGGAAGTTGAGGTCGTTCTAAAGTGGTCAGTTGTTTTAATAGAGTAGCAAACAAAGGTAGTGATGTGTGGGCGTGCGTGGGGGTGTGTGGAATGTGCTAGCTAGCGAGGGAACCAACGTCAGTAACCAGTCAAGCGTGGACAATAGCCGGCAGCTAACAATTAAATAAAGTGCCTAAAAATTTCAAAATGGCAGCCACAAGTGACACAGTCTGACAGCTAGGCACTCACTTGTTTTCGAGTTCTCTGCTTGCCAGTTCTTAGCTTGATGTAGCGTGCAATGAGCTCGTTACGTCCTGTGTGTGTGTGTGGGCAGAGTGTGGAGTGAGGGTGTGTGATAAGTGTGTGATGAAAGGGAAATTTCAAACACATTATTATATCAAGACACACTAACTATTCCATACACACACTGGACGTATTACATCAAAATGTTTTGTGAGCATCGAATGAAGTGAATTTTGCGAGTTTTTCATTTAAAATCCCCCAAACCATCAAACAGTACTAGCATAACTACCAACCTAGGCCAGGGGACGCGTGTTAGACAAGTTAGAGCCAAGAGATAATATTCTAGTCACGTGACAGAGGGTTCATGTACAAATACTCGTGTTTATACAGCTCAGAATAGTGACGGATGTAGAACTATAATTATTACACATCATTTCGAATTAAACAAACAACTTTTCCATACGAAAATAACCCGCTATACAGACCACCCCCTGTTACTATTATGGAATGAGAAAAATCAGCAAAAAATTTGACCAGTTTATTACTTAGATATAAGTACTGAGTGTAAGTTTCTATTTTGCAAAGCGAACAACTCTCAATTCTCGCTAGTAATATATATACGCCCACACCACTTACCATACATCTTGCCTTCGTCTGATAGGATGATTTTCCTGCGACCACATGGCGGGTATATTGCTAGGGCTTCTTGAAACGCCTGCTCTATATCGGGAGACCACACCCCCTCAGCATCGTTGCCTGTCTCGTCCACACCCTCTCCAGCCTGTGACATTAGTGGAGTGGGCGGTAAACACGTTATAACTGCTTTCGCGACACTAAGTTATGAACAATAAAAGTTGGCTATGAAAGAAAAACAGGCCTGCAATTTTGAAACTTCATAGCCAACGTTTTTCTTCCTTTCACAGGCCAGAAATATCTCTTTAGGGGCTCAATGAACATGCAAGTACTAGCTAGCTGACAAGCTTAGTGAAAAGCAACATCATGATATTATGAGAAAAATAAATACAGAATACATGACTGTACATGTACATGCATACGATTTAATTCACGTTAATATAACAACTACACTGCAACTATAACTGTTGTTAGCCCACAGAATAGAAGGAAACAGTTATTCGTCGCTTGGAATAATTATCACTGTCAGAGGAACAACTTAAAAGTTATGTATAAGTTTATTTTCCATTCACAGGGATCAGAATTCCCAGAAGAACGCACACACACACGTACGGTAGTACACGCACTGATATCATTATTATACCAGACTGAAACAACAAGATTGGAGCGACTGTTGTGCTAAACTTACCAAGGTGTCATAAACTGAAGAGCAGTTGATAATACGTGGCAGTTAACAAGTATGTGGAGTATGACACTTAAGATAGCCTAACACTGAAAATGGCATGTGTTTCTTCAAGTTGACAATTACAAAATAATGGTCTGTATTTACTAAACAGCTAGTCCACTAGACACTGTCTATATTGTAACCATCATGTTTCAATCTGTGACCTGTGGGCCAGAAATTGTCACTTGTCCTATTGTTCGATAAAAGCAGTAGACAAAATTCTGTTTCACGCAAAAACATAACTAATTGTCATTCATGAAAGATTCACGAAATTAAAGCTACAAATCAAAAAATTAATAGTACAAAAAGCCACTTCTTCTTCTTCTATAAATCACGCTAAGTAGGGACATAATTAAAGCACCTTGGTAATTTAATTTTGTGATTACAGCTGGAGCCATACAAATGCTCTCACCCTCCTCTGTATAAAACATCCTCTCTTGAATTCAAACCGTGCGTGCGTGTAATACTGTACAACAGTATAAAAGCCACTTCTTTATTGAGATCAACTGCTATAAATTACGCTTGAGTCTTATCCCTAGCTCTAATTAACCGTGATGACAACCCATAGTGCCCCCCCCCTTCTAAACATGTGTGCTTGTGTGTACCTGCTGATTGGCCGCTGCTCCGACTTGTCCGTCCATGTTAGTGGGTGTGGCTCCCATCATATCCTTGGGCTGTGTGCCTGCAATAGGCTCCATAGTGGCTGCAGTGAGGAGGGAAATATTCAATAAGTAATAAATAATAATTATTATAGAGAATGCACGTGAGATAATAATTACAGCCATTGCTACGATCGCCACATCAACACACCCGGACCTTTGAAAGGATCCATATTAAATAATAGCGAGGGGAAGTTGTTGGCAGAATTGCACTGGAACTGCAGAGATGTAATAATACACATTAATATGCAAGCTACACACACACACACACACACACACACCCACACACACACACTGCAAAGATTGTACGCTAGTCGTGCATTTAATAAGAGAGCTTTGATAATGTGCAGGACAGAGGTATGCATGACCATGCAGCAATGCAGGACAGCTTGCAACCTCCAAGCTATTAGACTAACCACTGCCATGCCAGCACTGAAACACTCCCCTATATATAAACTATACCAACCAGTACTGCAAGTTGGCTAGCTAGCTGGATACAAACAGAACATTCACTCGTCCATTCATCGTTCATTCAATCCATCGATAATCTATATACCACATACCTTGAAGTCCTGGTTGATATGTGTTGGCAGTCTGGTATTTCAAATACACGCTTGTCACTATGTGTTCTGAGGGTCACACTCTTGTAGCGCAGTACACAAGCACTCAAAGAATTTGTGTAGTAATGTCGATCAAATAAAAGCGCTTCTGGAATCTTTGGTATGCTTTACTCGCTATCTGGGCAAATTCTTGACAATTTTCTTTCACATTCTTCGGCTCTGATTGTCTTGAGGTAAAAATCTCGCCTCTTAGAATTACAAGAATGGGAAACACGCAGAGACGGCCCCACCTACCTGCTAATAATAATACCTTTCCATAAGGGGCTGTATAAATTCACTGTATGTCGACAAATTTAATTAGGAAATGACGTCATGCATAACTATTGTTAGTATGTCCCAGGCCGATGTGTTTCTAATCGAACACACAACATTGTTCTATTAGAGACAAATCGGCTGGACAACCTCTACCGGTTGCATTCTAATTAAACGTGTGTAATATTGAACAGAATTAATTGTAAACAATCTAATTAAACGTGACACACAGCCATGTGGTACAATGTAATATTAAAAAGAATTACAATCTGACAGTAGCTAGCTAGCTAGTGTGTCACTGCACTGTAGCTGTGTGCGTGTTAGGAATGCCGAGTGGTCGCACTCATCGACTGGTGGTGCTGGGGGGAGAGAGAGTGGGCAAGACCGCCATTATTGAGCAGCTCATGTATGGAAATCATGTCATTGGACACGTAAGAAATGAATATTATAACGATATTAATGACTTGCCGTATAATTTTATGATTTGTGTAGGGTGGTCTACCGACTGTGGGTGACATCTACGAGGTTACCGTGGAGACTGAAAAGGCGACCAATGAGAAGCTCCAGATATTCGACACACCTGGTTCAGTACGTGTTATTCTAGTCCACTTTGTTTGTTTCAACTAATTAATGCATTCAATAGCTCCCATTTCAGTGGTGTGCTTAGATACAAGTTCTGTGATTAGTTACAAAAAATCGAAGGCCTTGCACTAATCTAATATACATCGTCAGGGTGTCATACAGGATTTTGAAGTAGAGGGGGGAAATGAGAAAAGTAACCAGAAAATGTTGCTAAAAAAAGGTCAACCGTTATTTCAATACCCAGCTATGGACACTCAGTCATAATTGAAAGGGGGGGGGGAAATTGGAGCTAGGGGGGGATATCCCCCCTTTCCCCCTGTATGACACCCTGATCGTGCACACACACACACACACACACACACACACACCCCTCACACTTCAGTTATTCTCTGGATCAGTCGGAAGCTCTGAGCAGGATCACTATCTGAGTGTGGCAGATGTAAGTGTGAGAGTTACATGAACACACACTCTCTTGTAATGTCTTGTGTGCAGTCAACCACTCTAGCACTCATTACACTTATTATTAGTTTAGTATATCGGGTTTTTGAATGCACGGGTCTTTTGATTTCAAATTGTGTGTTTTTGCAATTGAAAGACACACAAAACATGAGCTGCTGTTTCCTATGTTTTGCATGCAATTCGCCAGATCAATGCTTGTACAGTGTCATTCACATTTGAGACCTGATATACGATGTAACTAAAGTAAGTCTTGAGGGGAATAAATGCATTGACAGTGTTGTGATGTTCCAGGGTGGGATACTGGTGTGTGGTGTGTGTGAGGGTGTGATACTGGTGTGTGGGATGTGTGCGATGTGTGTAGGGTGTGATACTGGTGTGCGATGTGTGCAGGGTGTGATACTGGTGTGTGATGTGTGCAGGGTGTGATACTGGTGTATGACGTCAGCTCTAAACTCTCCTTCGATTTGATTGTTTCTCTACGACAAAAAGTGGCCATCAGAAATAATCATGTAAGTTATCATTAAACATTCATTTTGCTAAATAGTGTTTGTGCAACAATTTACACCTGAAAAATTATATACCGTATATCTTCTAATTTATCGGACAGCAAAAAGTAATTATTTTTGAAATTGTCCGGGTATAATTGGAACAGATTTTTATACAGCATGCGAAGTGTCTGGAATAATTAGAACAAGCAAGCAGCTGCATGCGAGCTAGCTAAGTTTAATAGACCAGTGTGCGACTGAATAGTTGCACTAGCTATCTAAAACTAGCTACTCAAAGCTATCTAACTGCAGCACTTATTACTTGCCGTCTATGAATGGATATTAAAGTACTGGAGTGTCCGTTGTATTAGAACAACGAAAATTGCCCAAAAGAGTGTCCGGGTAATTAGAAGTGTTCGATAAATTAGAAGATATACGGTAGTCACGTTCCAATTTCCCTTTTGGTCTAGCGGTAGTGTTGTTGGCTTTGTGAGGAGGTGACCCAGGTTCGAACCATACTGAACTCTTTTTTTTCCATTTTACGCAATGTCCATATAATCCTTACGTTTGCGCACAGTATTATTACAATTCCTCCCTGTATTAGATTCCGATGGTTGCCGTTGGTAACAAAGCTGACCTCGGAGGGGTGCGAGAGGTCACCACAGCCAAGGCTAGTCAGTGGGCACGGTCTCACGGTGTACGGCCATTTGAGGTAACAGTCCTCAACAGAGATTGCCTCAAGGAACCATTCTCCTATATAGCGTGGAGGATGGGGAACCCAGGTACTGTACACTTTATAATAGTACAAGAGACTGAGTGTTTTATCTAATACACAGGAAGAGGGAGGGGCTGCCTGTATATTGCATAAAACACTGCTATTATGTGTTTTATATCATGATGACCCGTTACCAAATCATGCCCAAACCATGTAATAAAAATAATAAACACGGAAGTGACTATAATTATGAATTTTATTCCACCCTTGTAACCTAATTATGATATGAAATTCAATTATTAATTTATTTCTTTTGCTATCTTTGAGAGGCCATAACTTGTTAGGAACACAAACAATAATTAAGTATTAATTATACTACAAACGATGAATTTAATATCGCATGCATATGCTGCACGCCTACATGAAAAGTAAATACTTAGTAGTTGTTTGTTGCCACAATAATTATTGGTGTGCTTAGATAATGATTTAAATGTGACGTAACAATAGTAAACGTAAACTTTAGTATACCGTATAGTGCTAGAAGTTTATGCGTGATACTAACTGCTCAATTATTCGAGGCCTGCACAATCATCATTGAAATCACCGTGTTAGTAGGACTATCATTTCATTAAGCATCAACAAATTTCTTCTGCCCCATCGTGTGCAATTGCAATAAAAGGGTACATGTACACCTTCAAGGTTGTGGAAGAGATCAATACTTGTTGATAACCTCCATTCATTTATTATACTAGGAATTATAATATAGCCATCATGTAGGCAGGGTACACTGTAATCGATGGTTACCACGTGGATAGATGGTTAGTTAACTTATTCATGTCCTGTGGATGCATTGCAATAGCCGGAGCTATGAATTACCCTGAGATATGAATTACCCTTCTAACCAACTGGCACATGATCACAAATGAACAGTTATCGCTCACTCAAAATAGGCGTATACTTATTTTGTCAGCATAATCTACTAATGTAGCTGCCCTTATGAAATTAACGAGCAACGCAACCTTGTTACTATCATGAGCATGGGATCATGAGGGTGACCCACCATCTTAGGTTATTAGTCAATGTAAGAACAGTTTTTTTCAGACTGTAGAAATTAGCCGTGTATAGTCAGTCATGCATACGACATATTACAATAATTATTATGGTGTAAAACAACATGATTGTAGAAAAATAATTAATGTGGCTAGCTAAAAAAATATTGTATGTGGGTATATTTCGAGGGTGTAAAATGTTTTCGCTGATCAAGCATCTACCGCAAACCACGAAATTAATATCGCATGCACGCATGTGAAAAAAATTCCACGAAAATTAAATCCGCAAAAGTTTATACCCTCAAAATATACCCGCTATACGGTACACGAAACAACACATTCACACACACACACACAGCATGCAGAGTCAGTTTCTTTATGAGTTCATTGATGCCCCACATTCCGAACAGGAGCCTGGAAACGTTAGAAAAAATTTAATAGTATCAGCAAATAGGAGCAAACAGGAGCTGCTAGCAATGCATGCACGAGGGGGCCACAATGATAGCTGGAGGAATGAAAGCACCGCAGGTGCTGATGCCTCGGGGGAGATACCAAAGCTACATAACATAATAGCTTTTATACACATGATGAACATTTTTGCATTGATCAATTTTGCTGCATGCAAACTCAAAGAGTGGGTAATGATCGACCATGATTGTTGTTAAAAACAATCGATGCACGTCTAAAATTAATGGCCGCCATCAGCAGAGCCTTGCAGCTCTCTTCTCCGCTTGCAGCTACCAATAGCTAGCGTTCTAGTCCAGAGCTAACTACTAAGTAGAGTAGCAACACTCGGTAAACAAGTTTGGCTACGTGCTCTTCTGAAAAGGCTGCAATGGCATGTATAGCTAAGTTTAATAGAACAGTGTGCGACTGCACTAGCTATCTAAAACTAGCTACTCAAAGCTATCTAACTGCAGCACTTTAAGTCTTACAACTTTTCAAGGTATTGTCCGGATATAAAGCACTGGAGTGTCTGTTATATTAGAACAATGAAAATTGTCCAAAAAAGTGTCCAGGGTAATTAGAAGTGTCCAATAAATTAGATACGGTACCTCGCATGCGCATCATAATCACTAGCTTTTCAAATTGAATAACTCACCTTGAAACGTATACCAGCCACCATCACTGCAGGGAGGTTTCTTTGGTCAAGTGATTCCTGAGCAACTCCTAGCCCCCCAACTGCTTGTGTCTCTTGTACAGGTCGCATAAACCGAGCTCTTGAATGCTCCACACCAGCTGTAAAAGGTGGTGGCATCAGGTGATCCTCTGCTTCAGTAGCATTCCACGCTGCACGGAGTCTCCACTGAACAGCAGTCACTAAAGCCAGTACTAGTGAATAGCACTGAACAGCAGTCACTAAAGCCAGTACTAGTGAACAGCACTGGATAGTTGCGGTGATTAGAAGTAGAACTGCTTCTAGTAGAGAGGTTGGATGCATTTTGCTGCTGTAGTAAAACTGTTGGTATGAACTGTGGCTTGCTGGGTTTATATACTACTGATACTTGCGGGGGCGTGCAAGTACAGTTGTGCTGAATATTCTGATCACTTTATAACTCCAGTCACTATAATATAATATGGAGCATATGGCCAAACTGGTACAATAATTATTATACCAGTTTGGTCATATGCTCCATATTCCAGTTGGCAATTACAGTGTGTGTAAGGAAAAGTACCTAGGCACCTGAACAACAACAACATTCACCACTAGTTCCCCCACCACTGTTAGTATTTTGCCAATAAGGCATTAGGTGCACACATTTCAGGCACATTTAATTTGTGAGTTACTAATGTATTGGACACTTGTAATTACTCCCCACCCCCCGGACACTCTTGTGGGCAATTTTCATTACTCTACATATGATGCAGCAGACACTCTGTTGATTGGGATAGAGGGATGATAAATGTGTTATCAGTTGTAGTCTGTGAGAAAGGCCTGCATAATTACAGTAGCTTTAATTTTACATTTGGTCCATATATCCGGACCATACCTTGGCAAGCAATGTAGTTTTATAGTTATTTCGAGGCCCAAATTGTGTATTTTCTGGGGGAAAGCGTGGGTGTTTTTCTAAATCATGCATGTTTCCAGAGTAAATTTGAGAGGCCAACTTGTGTTGCGATCGTTCGATTCCCCCAAAATTGCTCTTTGATAGTCGTGTGCTGCTTAGGTCAGTGATTATTTCTGGCATAAATTGTTTGTTCTTCGTATGTCAAAAGCCTTTGTGTCACTGTTAGTCATGTGTCCCTACACTACATCATGCAGGCAAACCATTCAGTGTACTGCCTCTGCTGACGTCAGCATCTCTCTCCTTCTCAAACCACACCCCCATCACCCCCCACCCCTCCACTGAGGCCACTCCTCACCAAGGTACGCGTCTATATCCTTCCTGAGTATATCGTATAGTGGATTACTTTCACATTTTTGTCTTTTTGCATTAGAGCATTCATCCGAAACTGTAAAATATTTCTGTTCTTTGTCACCATTCTGAGCTGATGGTTCTTTGTCACCATTCTGAGCTGATGGTTTACACAATAATTTGCAGCCACCATAGTGCCCCGCTATATCACCATAGTGACCCGTTATATACAGTACCAGTACAGGACACATGCAGTGTTGGCAGTGTTGCTGGCTGGGTGTATGTACAATGCATGCAGTTGTAATAACACTAGCTATTTGATTATAATTATGAGATCACCTATTTTGTGTATAGAGCTACGTATCAACATTATAACCACTTTGGTGACTCCTTCCTACCCTACACTGTAGACGACACTCCGCTCAATTCTCCCGATAGTTTCGATGGTGCCGCTGGTGGGATGAGCCTTGATCGTTACCATGATGACTCGATGTACCCTTCAAGTAAAGGAACTCTGTTTTTTGCCGATTGTTTGAGTAGTAAAAGCAAAGCACACTTTCACAGCCAAGACTAAAGCCATCAATCACTTTATTCAGCCTCACATCCTAGTCAACCTCATATCCTATAGTATCATTTTTTCCACATGACATGGTTTACATTTTTATAATGAAAATGAATGTACATAAGCAATTGCTAGTTAACGACCTTTACCATTATTTATCTGTATGCGGCATTTTATCGAGACCAATTTGTATATTGTGTCATTAACGATCTTTACCGTATATGCTGTAGGAATTGTACAATGCAATGCAACGCTGAATCTCTGTAGTTTTATTTTCGGTCCTCCACTTGTTAGCTCACAAGATAAACACAATCACTGTTGTTCAGGGTCTCTTCTATAATACAGTCAGTTCTGTGTGCATGCTCCACTTGTGCTTGAGGGCAGGCTGTGATGATTGGGTCTGGTAGAGAGTTGTACATATAGGAGGGACGAGATGGGTCGGAAATAGATTCAGTGCTATCAAAAGTGTCGCACATGTAAGATGGGTGGATAATAGATTGTTCAATATTGTAGTAAGAAACAACAGAGTCTGGTGAAGCTGGGGAATCAAGGTCTGCATTATACGATGGATTTGATGGTTCCACAAACGGTTCAAAATCTTCATCACTACTGCAAGTGTACGATGGATTGGTTGAGTCTACAAAAGGTCCAACACTTTCAATACTGTTCAATGATTGCAGAGTCACGGTCACTGAAGATGGAGATGGTTGAAAGTCATCAATAGTATCGTAGATTGGTTCGTGGTCATCTTGTGAAGAACTAACTGCTTCTTCGTTTGTATAGATGCGTTCCAACTTTCTTATTTTCCATTTTCGCCACAGTGCTATATTACAGATTATCAGAATGAGAGCTGCTATAGTGATTACAGAAACTATTGAAGCAGCCACTCGAACTTTCATGTCGTGCGGAGAAGTGGCGAATATCAGGAAATCACTAAAAGCCACTATTGAGAGGTTTGTTTCAGCGGACACAAACAGATAATACTGCTCCCCAGTTATGAGTCCTACAAAAGTGTCAGATATAGTGCTTTAAATGGCCAATACAGAATTTCTATGTGCATAATTAATGAGCTGTATAATTTTACACAGTATACCATTAATTTGTCCAGTAGTGGTGGTAACAGTGGCAGCGTGTACTATGTCCCCAGTTGAAATGTACTTGTACCAGAGGCTGTACTTCAACTCACTCCTGTCCCTACCTCCAGTTGAGAGTGGCTCCATCCAGGAGAGGCTGACCGATGTACTGGTGGACCCAACTATAGTCAGGTTGCGTGGAGGGGAAGGGGGTACTGTGTGTGTGTGTGCGTGTGTGTGTGTGTGTGTGTGTGTGTGTGTGTGTGTGCATGTGTGTGTGTGTGTGTGTGTGTGTGTGTGTGCATGTGTGTGTGTGTGTGTGTGTGTGTGTGTGTGTGTGTGTGTGTGTGTGTGTGTGTGTGTGTGTGTGTGTGTGTGTGTGTGTGTGTGTGTGTGTGTGTGTGTGTGTGTGTGTGTGTGTGTGTGTGTGTGTGTGTGTGTGTGTGTGTGTGTGTGTGTGTGTGTGTGTGTGTGTGTGTGTGTGTGTGTGTGTGTGTGTGTGTGTGTGTGTGTGTGTGTGTGTGTGTGTGTGTGTGTGTGTGTGTGTGTGTGTGTGTGTGTGTGTGTGTGTGTGTGTGTGTGTGTGTGTGTGTGTGTGTGTGTGTGTGTGTGTGTGTGTGTGTGTGTGTGTGTGTGTGTGTGTGTGTGTGTGTGTGTGTGGGCGTGTGTGGGGAGTGGAGGGATTTAGTATCACACAATGATGCATAATACTACATGCATGTGTAGAAGTGTAGAAAACAGATGTTATTGTTTACGATAGTATTGAATTTTGATCTTACATATAATTATCACTTGTTTACTCGATTATGATTACATACATACATTGTTTACAAACATGCAGACTTACAGGTGCATGGCAGGTTCACCTCCTGGGGAGCTCTATAGTAACCATGGTTACACGGGCACTCGCTCAAATCTGGCACTGTACTATAACTATTGTTGGGACATAACAAACATTCCACATAAGCCTCACTGACATAGAACCCTGGGGGACAATCTGTGCATGGAAAAGCAAATACAACTCATCAATTGTAACTCTAGCCCGGAATCGAGGCTATTGTAACTCTTACTTTTATAGTGCTTGGCTATCACAATAAACGGGACATACGATTTTTAGAGCTCTTTCAAATGGTACATTTCAATGAAATTAGAAGTTATGGCCATTCAAAGTACTAGAATCAACTCTGCATGCAACATTTATTATAATGGTCTAACTTCAACAATTTTATCTCTCAATTCAAAGATTCAAACTATTGTATATGTAGTTGTGAAGATTACTTACTAGGAAGAGATCGTGAGCTTGTCAAACAATTCTGTCCATCATTTGTCCGATAGAATCCATTGTCACACACACACTCACTGTGTCCTGTCTCCATCCACACACCTCCCTCGAGGCAATTCAATGACATCTTATGTGCCACTGGAACTGCATTCTCAGCACAGGTCGAGTCAATAATAATAAAGTCGCTGAGAGGAGCAACAGTTTCCGGGTGTATCTCTAAATTCACTACCTCAGCAGGGCATATATAATAGAGAACAACTAGTCGCGATATGACAATGCATGTACCTGGATCACGAATTGCCAGATAAAATCCAGTATCTTCAGAATCAAAGCTGATATCTACAAACACAGTTTTAATGTTTCCTGTCTCATTTGTTTCCAAACTGACGACTTGGTCATAGTTGTTAGTATTGATGGCAGCTTCAAGATCTTCCAACAATGTTTCATACTTCATAATGTTCAAAAAGCTGCTGCATGTTTCACTGCCTTCCTCCACTGTGTTTGGACAGTCGTTTAGTTGGTAATCGATCCTCACAGTGACTTGTGGTAGCAGATAGCTGTTGACTGATCTGCTTATGTGCCTGGTAAACAGCCAATTGTCCTGAGGGCCGACAGTGTAGCCACAGACTCTGAACTGACGATTACAGTCAGTCCCTTCCACAAGCCACTGAGAATATTGACATTACACGGCATTATAATTATTATGTTGCAGCTAAACTTTAAATGTGGTGCAGGCATATACATGTATCACAAATTGAAAGTCTTGTGTCTGCAATTAGTCATAGTAAGTATACGGAATGTATCAAACATTATAATAGCCACTCACAGAAGTTGCTTCTCTATTGATATTACTGTCATCCAGATCCACACTCTCCCAGTGTGGTGGTAGCACAGTCTGATCATAATGCATGGAGTCTAACAGAGCTCTCACATTTGGAGGCAGGCTAACTTCCTCTGATGGTGTGCCTGTGCAGAGAGACCCATCTCCATCTCCAGTCACTATTAGTGTGAGCAGGCTAAGCAGTAACACACTGACTAGCTGGTAATGCATTAACATGCTGACACTGAAGAGTCCCAGGTTATGTTGACAGAATGAAGAATATAGCTGTCTCGGTGAACTTTAACTCTTATTATAAATCTTCCTATAAACATGTTTAAAGAGTTCAGATTACGCTAAGTCAATGATAGGACTCGGGTATCAGAGAATGAAAGCCGATAAGAACACAAAATCGATCTGTTGCGGCAACATTTTTATTTTGCGCATGCGCAACAAAAATGTTGCAGTGTCAACAGATTTCAGCGCTGGGTCAAAGGTCACAATAACAAAGTGCAAGATATAGTTAAGTTTTAATGCATGTTCATGTTGTAACGTATCTACCAAAGGCTACACAATGGCTTTCAATACTCTCTTCAGAACCAAGAACCAACAAGAAGGTGAGACCATCATCAGTGCTATAGAGTCTAGAGTTAGCTAGCTGTGATGATAGGTCTGTGATAGGTCTGTGATAGGTCTGTGATTATGTTGACATTATGAATATCACACTTTAATGAACAAACCACTCACACACACACACACACACACACACACACACACACACACACACACACACACACACACACACACACCACACACACCCACACCCACACAAACACACACACACACACAAACACACACACACACACACACACACACACACACACACACACACACACACACACTCACACACACACACACACACTCACACACACACACATACACACACACAAACACACACACATACACACACACACACACACACACACACACACACACACACACACAAACACACACACACACTCTCCTGCTCTGTAGTTCAAGAACTTGAGAAAGAAGGAGCTAAAGCTATTTCCCTACAGGCTGAGATCGGTCCATTGATCGATGATGAAAACTATGTCATGGGTAAGCATTAAAAGACGTCCCCCTCACACACCCTCACACCTCACACACACCCACACACACAGTGGTGGGTGAGGAGCGTCTTGTGCTGGCCCCCCACTCACTCGAGGAAGACAACGTGAAGGAGTTGATCTCAGTGCTCCTTGCCTGGATCAATGACACACTGGAGGACCGGAGGATTGTTGTGAGGGACATTGTGGAGGATATATACGATGGTCAGGTCTTAGGAGAGTTGTTAGGTGAGTGGGCGGATGTGTGTAGGGTGGGGGTGCACAGAATTTTTAAAAGTGTTGGCAATTTTTTTATCATCAATCTCACGTACAAATGTGCCTCTGTGTGTGTAGCATGTAAACTAGGCCTAAGCCAGTGGTTCAATCCTCAATAAATCTGTGTGTGTGGGTGTGTTGCTTGTAACCGTCTTGGCTGCTGGCCATGCTTAGGTATGGTCCTTATATGGTACTGTCTGAGCATGCAGTGCATTCCTTTCCTAGTGTTGCATTATACAATTATTATAGTCAACTGCAAACACACACACACACACACACACACACACACACACACACACACACACACACACACACACACACACACACACCCCATACACACACAGCCGCACTTTCCAAGGAGGATATTCGGGTGATTCCAGTTACACAGTCTTCATACATGCAAAAGAACAAACTCAAGTATCTACTGGAGAAGATCAACAAGCTGCTGGGACTGGAGGAAAACACTAGGAAAAAGTGGTCTGTCAAAAGTAAGTGGTTTTGTAGACCAGTAGAATGCAATATAATTATGGCAGTAGACCACATAGTCTCAACGAGTGCTGCAAGCTGCGCTGTGCTAATGCCTCACGCCATGTTTTGCTTTCGCTTAACACACACCCACCCATCACACACACACACACACACACACACACACACACACAGCGGTCCACTCTAAAGACGTGGTGTCAATTCTCCACCTCTTGGTTGCTTTGGCGAGATTCTTCCGATGTCAGCATCCTCTACCACGCAACGTGACCGTGAGGAGAATACTACTCAAGCAACTAGACGCTAAACTGGACAGTCAGGTTATTATTGACGAGATAACGGGCAACGATATTGGACCAACGTGAGAATAATCTATAAATCTTTCTTTACATTTGGTTGCTATGGGGATACTTAATAATCGTATAGTGGGATATTTTCGTAATGTATTTAGAGCAAATCAAACGACGAAATTATTTAGAATACGAATATTAAACTGTTTGGTTCATATATAATTATGGTATCCTTTATTAAATCTTTCTTTACATGTTCGGACGTGGTTGCTATGGAAACTTTACAGTGCTCCGTTGCATAACAAGTCCGGTAAGTTATCAAATTAAATTTTGCAAAAATATATTGAATTTTTTTTTATCACATTTCATAATTTATTGCTTATTCCCGTCCCTCAGCCGAACGTGATGTGTTTGACAAATTGTTTGAAGAAGCTCCCGAGAAACTAGAGGCAGTGAAAAGAGTGAGTGATCCAGTTTGATCTAGTAGCTATCTTTGAGAACCTGTAAGTCCAGTTAGGATCGTCCAATTTCAATAGCTCCCAGAATTACCTTTCCAATGATGTGCTTATATTTAGTGATGTCTGCTGTTCTATAGTCTATAATCCTCGTGCAGTCCTTGTGTCAGTTTGCCAGTCGTGTGCTGAGTGAGATGGAGGGGGGGGGTGTGACGGACGTGGCTACTCAGTTCTCTACTGGGGTCAACTTTGTGATGATGATGGGATTGCTGGAGGGGTACTATGTCCCTCAATATCTGTGGCATCCTAACCCACGCAACTTTGATGACAGTGTCAGTTAAATATATAATTATATATGGATATAGTGTTACAATTCAGTGCACAGTACCAATTTTATAGTGCAATTAATTGTACTTTTAACCTCATAAAAAAATTATTGATTCTGAATCAGTCTGTTTACAGTACAATACTGCACATGTTATTAGATTGTACTCTCCCTCCTAATAGCTGGACAATATGAAGATGAGCTTCCAGCTGATGGTGGATGCTGGACTACCTCCTCCTAATGCTAAACCTGACGGTGACAAGTACTTTAATTATTAATAACTGTACTGAGCGTACCCATCGTTGTTATGCCCTGTCTTATTGCTAGCAGGCTATTGTTATATTGTGATAGCATTATGTTACATGTACATTCTTTATTGCATTGCTACTATCTCGTTATACCACCCACCCACTCACACACACACCCACACACACATCTCACCCACCCACTCACACACACACACACACACACAGATGTAGTCCACGGTGACCTGAAAGGCACTCTGAGGGTTTTGTACGCTATCTTTGGCAAGTACAAGTCTCGTTACCAACAGCCCCAGGCAACAGCAGGATCAAGAGTATAGACCACACCATCATAAATATGAACTTTTAATGAATTTTTACTGTCAGTAGCTAGTCAGCAAATTATTGATATAAACATTATAATTATAGAACCAGCCTCGGTTATAGGACGCCCTCTTTTAAAACGCCCATAATTATAAATCAATTTTTTTCGTACATTGTTCCTATAATCATAAAAATCGTTATTTTTTATGATTACTGGTTCTATAATTAGAACGACCCAACAAACCTCAGCTATGTACATGCAATTAGATCTACGGTATGTTCTACCATAGATCTAATTGCATGTACATAGCTGAGGTTTGTTGGGTCACGACATTTATATTTAAATATTCAAGTGAACCTCATGTCATTGTAACATGTCATCAATAACTACAATGAACAAAACATGATAAGTATATACATTCATGCAGACTGTGTTATTGATGTGTACACAGATCTGATAATATAGATAGTGCTGTAACCTCTCTCACCACCAAGTACACACAGTTTGCCAGATAGCTCAATGCAATAACAAGACTTAATTTTCTTGGGAAGGTCACCACATTGTGTCCACTGGTCTTTAGTGGGATCGTACAGATGGATGCTTGAGGTATTGTTACCTCCAAATAGTTCTGGATCATCCTTACCCCCCACAGTCAGGAGGGTGTTGCCGATGGCGATGGGAGACGAGTGATAGAATGGCACACTTGCGACAGATTCCCACACACCAGAACTGGCTCGTGATATGAGGGAGGGTACATGAGCTCGAAACACTTCTTTAGTGCGTTGACCTACAAGATACAGTGTGTCTCCAATTAGGCAAGTGCTGTAGCCATCAGTGCGGGGAAGTGGTTCGGCTGTGATCCATTTGTTACTTGTGTTCAGAATGTTCACGTCAGCGTCGTTTGAGTCAACTCCACGGATAACTATCAGATGGTTCTGATATTCAACAACTGCTGGCACAGTTAATGCTTTTGGCATGCGGGAAAGTGACTGGACCCATTGTCGAGAGCTCTCATCGAATGTTAGGATGGTATTCGTCTTCTCATTAGTAGATTTGTCATTACCTCGACCACTAGCAGTCGACCTCTCAGTGTTGCTATGGTGAAGCAGTCCACTGGAGGAGGTGGCAGCTCATCCCAGCTATCCTGATCTGGTGTGTACACTAGCACAGTCACAGTCACGTTACTCCAGCCTCTCATGTACGCCTTCCCGTTGATAGCCACAGGATGATCGAACACAATCATCTCCTCTGGTCTGTCCTTGCATGTTGTCCAGTTGAAGGTGATGGCAGTAGGAACAGTTGGTTGTGGTGTGGTCGACTTGTGTGGTAGCAATGCGTTTCCAGTGCTCGAATCAACAATCTTGATTGGTTGTTTGGTTTTGTTTGTGGTTGCCTGTAAAAATAAACGCTATAATTATGATCAAGTTTGGCTAGAGTCGTAGAATTGATCAAATAATTAAGGCTGTATTGACACATAATATAAACAATTGATAGTTGTTGCCATCCCAACCACCAACACATCTAGCTACGAATATTATTATATCTCATACGAAATTTATACCAACGAAAATTAATTACCCGCTATACGGTATATCATTCCTAGGCAACGTCAACCATGCCAAAGCACACTCAACCCAACCATGATATTAGTACAAGACAATACATATTGAGGCACAACTCCATGTATGCATAAGGGACTCCCCCCTCACACAGTCACCTCTCTCTGTCCTGAGCCCTGAGGTGTGTCCTCCCGAGGCTGTATCTGTAGAGACCTCACTGAACTGGAGAGACGATCAATTTCTCTGCGTTGAACTTCCAACTGTTCTTGTTGGAGAGTGGTCAGTTTTTCCAGTCTACGAACTTGCTCTCGTTTCTCATCATTGAATGCTTGTAATTGGGTAATATGAGCATCTCTTTCAGCAATTTGAGTTTGCTCACGATCGATGGCTTCTTCGATTTGAGCATGTTTTTCAAAGATTTGCTGTTGAAGCCAATTAATTTGAGCTTGCTTCTCATTGGAAACTCTTTCAGCAACTTGCTGTATCTCTTCGTTCTGTTGAATCAGTTCCAGCTTGGTCTGGGTGCAGTTCTGAGGGAGTGTTGTTCCAACCTCCTCCAATCCTCTCAACACCACCACAGCAGATGGTCGATCTTCTTGGTCATACTCCAGGCAAGCGAGGGTCAACTGGACTAGGGGGTGGGTGTCACCAAGAGCTGCTTTCATTGGTTTGATATAATGTTCACAGCGTTCAATTTCAGAGCGAGCAACCAGCCTTCGAGTAGCAGGGTCCCGATAATTAGCAGGTTTGAGATCTTTGGGGAAGGTTTGCGTCAGTGTGAAGAGAAATACCACACCAAAGGAGAATATGTCTATGGCAGTGTTGTATCGTGTGACCCCTTCCTCTTGAGCTGCCTCTGGTGGCATGTACACACCAGTGCCTGGCATTTGAGTCATCGAGGCAGCTAGAGGCTGAATGTTCACTATCCTAGAAACACCCAAGTCTGCTATCTTGGCATTGAGACCGTTATCGACTAGAATGTTCTTGGCAGACAGATCACGATGGGCAATGGGTGGAGTGCGGCTGTGCAGATAGACCACCCCTCGGCCAGTCCCTGTCAGAAGGTGCACTTTGAGGTCAATAGGAATGTTGGGGCTGGTTTCCAGAAGGTTGTCGAGGCTGGTTTGTAGCTTCTCCATCAGTAGGACGGGGAGTTGGGCTCCAGGGAGATAGCACACCCCCAGGAACTGTACTATGTGAGGGTGACGGAGCTGGCTCATCAGCTTACACTCCTCCACGAAATCATTCACCCATTTCTCAACCTGTGGGGGGAATCAGTCAGTAAATATAATCTATGCTGACTAGAAAAATAAGCAGTGGAGCTAGAAATAGATCTACCTGCTGTGGAGAGCCCAGGTTGACAAGCTGTTGGTGCAGTTTCTTGGCAGCTACCGTTGCTCCACCTCCTCCACACTGCCATAAGCACCTGCTCCTATTACGCGTCCAGTCAACTCAACAGTAGCGACTATGAATTGCTCCAACTCGGGAGTGATTCTGTTGGTCATCTTGCAGGTGAGGGGGAGTACCTTATAAGATGGGAGTATCTTGTAATAATAATAAGTAATAATGCGCATGCACAAAAATAATGACACGTGGTTTAATTGCTGGGCCCGCGACTCTATTTCGAAATATACTTTGCGGCCATTTATGGAGGTATTGATTTTGCAACAATTTTTATAGACATACACAATCAATAACCATACACCACTACAGCAACTAAGGAGACAAGTCAATAATCAAAATTCCTCATAATCATAGCCTACATACTTTGACTCAAATTGTACGTCTCTAATCTCGTTCAAAATGTCCGCAGCTTTCTGAAGAGCCTTGACCATGTCTGCCACCTCCTTCCTCCGCACAACCATCTCTACACTCTCCTCCATTAGTTCGTCATAAGCATCCGTACGATACAACTCACTCACTAGTCGACTCTGGACCTCGTCTTTCACAAAGTTCACGAGGCAATGCATGACAGCTTTCGGGATGCTGTCTTGAATACTCTTTCGGACAATGAGAAAATACGACGTAATAAGCTTTTCGATAAGTTCACAATCAAAGTGTTGGCGATTGACCGTGTCCACTGAAGCGTTTGGATCTGGGCGACCAATGGCAGCGTAGCTCCGTGGTTCAATATCTGTCGAGGATACTTCCTTTAGACCATCCCCAGGCTTTCCTTCACCGCCTTGCTTGCCACCGTACCACGAAGACAGCCAACCATTCTGCAAGGCTTGATTAGGACCACCACTCTGTTTCTCTGTCTGGCTAGGAGGTATAGCCTGTGCTTTAGGAATGGCCGTTTTGGGGGGAATTCGTTCGTGAACAATCTGCTCTTGTTTTTGTAGGTGTTGTCCAGTCTGTGCCTTCATGTAAGCCTCGTAGGCAGCTCTGGTACCACCCACAAAGTCAGGGTGGTTAGTATTGATGTAGGCAAGCTCGATTGAAATAAGACTCTCCACCATTTGATTGGTAACTGGCAATCTTTCGCGTATCAAACCCATAACCACGGCGTTCATTCGTTCTCTCAGTATCGGAAATCGCTGGAAATCCCTCAAATGTGACAGGCAGTACTGAATAATTCTCTGCAATTCTTCGTACACAAGCTCCACACATTGCAGGCTAGGTTGCAGCAGCAGACGAATCTGACGTTTAACAAGCAATTCAAACGCCATTTCTGACACGAACAGAGCCGGCCTAGGGCCCATAGCATTGCTGATAGCGTGGAGGATGTCTGTGCGTTTGAGACCCTCCAAAGGATCGATGATGTGCAAAGCTCTGGACAGTGTTTGATGGAATATATAGCAAATCCTCGCTCCTCCTGATAATTGGTGCGTTTCAATATCTCGAGAGTTTCCTTCGATTTTCTGGCAGTAGGAAGTCGAGAATTTTGTGAGTGTTTGCAGCAACGCTGGTCCCTTGTTTTCGATTGGCTCTCCGAGTGCCGTCATGTGATTCTCGTAGACGTTCAATTTCGACGTTATATCGTGACGCAGTATCGGCAGCGTATCTCGAATGTGCTGCATCAGCAATTTGTTGAGCGTCTTTGCCAAATAAGGAGATCCATTTCTTGAAGCCAGAGCGGGATATTTCTTGCGGAGGAAAACCTGTTCGTCGCGTAGAGCGTCTTCAATTGATTTTGCTTCACTGATATCTTGTTGGCTTCGATTTACGATTCCAATAATTCCCAATTTGACGGGAATGATTTTCCCCGTGAGTAGGTCAACGGCATCTGTGCCTTGGTCCATCAGATCTAGCTTGGTGCATACAGCGAGGGTACGGTTGCCATGGGGATCCACTTCACGAGCTAGTTTGAGTGCCTGTAGTGAGTGGGTGTAGCACGTGATTACATTACACACACACATGAAGAATATCACATAACAACACAAACACTTCCCTAGCAACTAACTTGTGACCAAGACTGTACTACTGTTTGAAGGTCAAAAGATAAAGAATAAAGCTAAAGAATATCACACATAACATACCCTACCCCCCACACACACACACACACACACACACACACACACACACACACACACACACACACACACACACACACACCCCTTACCTCGCTGGTGGCCAGGTCAGTGTTAGCAGCATGCACGGCCAGGATGATACACTTAGGGTTGCCCACATACTCGAGCAGCATACTCCGTATCTGAGCCTCAATATCCTCGGGTTGGTCTCCCACGGGAACACGAGTGATACCGGGCAAGTCAATCAGCGTCAAGTGTAACACATGAGGGGAGAAGATACGCAGTCGTATGGGTTCAGGAATTATCCCCTTATTAGAGCCCGCCAGACGTTCCGTTTCGCTGGCAATTTCGTCTCGAATCTCACTGAAATCGGCAAATTGTTTTTCGGCGGTGTGAAGGAACTTGCCCCACCCCCACTTAGAGCCGGCTTGATCGAAGCTGATGTGCACTAATTGGAGTACGAGGGGTCGCCTCGTCACAATACCAGAACCCCTCGGTAGGAAATCTTTTCCGACAATGTTTTCAAGAACGGAACTTTTCCCAGTACTTTGTGTGCCCACTACAGCAATTTGAGGCAGTTGAATAGCCTCACGACCTACAGTGTTGAACACGTCCTGTAGCTTGTTGATAACAGGTATTAGACGATCCATGGCCGCGGCAAGGTCGGTAGGAGGCAGGAGACAGAACACTTGGAACAGTAAATAGATTTTTATTCTAATTTTGTGATTTCAATATTATGTGTTGGCGACCATGTTCTATTTTAGCGATAATGTTAACTACGCCCTTATTTTGCAAGAAGAAGATGGCCAACAGAATCACAGCTCCCGAGTTGGACCAGTTCATAGTCGCTACTGTTGAGTTGACTGGCCGCGTAATAGGAGCAGGTGCTTATGGCAGTGTGGAGGAGGTGGAGATACCTGGAGCAAAGGTAGCTGCCAAGAAACTGCACCAACAGCTTGTCAACCTGGGCTCTCCACAGCAGGTAGATCTATTTCTAGCTCCACTGCTTATTTTTCTAGTCAGCATAGATTATATTTACTGGCTGATTTCCCCCCCCACAGGTTGAGAAATGGGTGAATGATTTCGTGGAGGAGTGTAAGCTGATGAGCCAGCTCCGTCACCCTCACATAGTACAGTTCCTGGGGGTGTGCTATCTCCCTGGAGCCCAACTCCCCGTCCTACTGATGGAGAAGCTACAAACCAGCCTCGACAACCTTCTGGAAACCAGCCCCAACATTCCTATTGACCTCAAAGTGCACCTTCTGACGGGGACTGGCCGAGGGGTGGTCTATCTGCACAGCCGCACTCCACCCATTGCCCATCGTGATCTGTCTGCCAAGAACATTCTAGTCGATAACGGTCTCAATGCCAAGATAGCAGACTTGGGTGTTTCTAGGATTGTGAACATTCAGCCTGGCCGGCTAGCTGCCTCGATGACTCAAATGCCAGGCACTGGTGTGTACATGCCACCAGAGGTAGCTCAAGAGGAAGGAGTCACACGATACAACACTACCATAGACATCTTCTCCTTTGGTGTGGTATCTCTCTTCACACTGACGCAAACCTTCCCCAAAGATCTCAAACCTGCTACATATCATGATCCAGTTACTAGGAGAATTGTTGGTAGATCAGAAATTGATCGCCGTGAAAAGTACATTGTTCCAATGAAAGCAGCTCTTGGTGAGACCCACCCCCTAGTCCAGTTGACCCTGGCTTGCCTGGAGTATGTATCTGAAGATCGACCATCTGCTGTGGTGGTATTGAGAGGATTGGAGGAGGTTGGAACAACACTCCCTCAGAACTGCACCCAGACCAAGCTGGAACTGATTCAACAGGTGGCTGTGAAGGATGAAGAGATACAGCAAGTTGTTGCTGAGAAGCAAGCTCAAATTGACGCAAACAAAGTACTACACTTGGAGGAAATTGAACAAAGGGACGTTGGAGTCAATCAACTTCAGAGAGAAATTTTTGAATTCTCAGCTAAAGTAAATCAATTACAAGCATCTATCGATCTTCTTCAAGCTGAGAATCGAGAGCAAGTTCGTGGACTGGAAGAACTAACCACTCTTCAACAAGAGCAGTTGGAAGTTCAACGCAGAGAAATTGATCATCTCTCCAGTTCAGTGAGGTCTCTACAGATACAGCCTCGGGAGGACACACCTCAGGGCTCAGGACAGAGAGAGGTGACTGTGTGAGGGGGGAGTCCCTTATGCATACATGGAGTTGTGCCTCAATATGTTTGTCTTGTATAAATAGCATGCTTTTGCATGGTTGACATACTTGCCTAGAAATTAATAAAATATGGTGCCGTGACTATCTTCTTTGGTTAGGGTATCAATGTTGATGTACTGGTTTGCTACACTGGATGATCTTGGTATAGACAATCATTAGAAGCGTTAGGTACAGCAAAGGTCAAGAACCCAGAACAAAATTATTCGTGACCCTATTGACCCTGGCATTCCTCTTCTGTGTGTTCAACAATTTATTCTTATCTATTTTTACAGGAAACCACAAACAAAATCACACAACCAATCAAGATTGTTGATTCGAGCACTGGAAACGCATTGCTACCACACAAGTCGACCACACCACAACCAACTGTTCCTACTGCCATCACCTTCAACTGGACAACATGCAAGGACAGACCAATGTGGATGAATGTGTACGGTCAACCTGTGACTATCAACGGGAAGGTGTACATGAGCGGCTGGAGTAACGGGACTGTGACTGTGCTAGTGTACACACCAGATCAGGATAGCTGGGATGAGCTGCCACCTCCTCCAGTGGAAGACTTCACCATACACAGTAAAAACAGATTCGTTATAATAACATAAAACATCTCAAATAAAATGCATCATTTGAAATTTAATGTAGAAATGACATAAATGTCTGTCATTTTAACACTAAAATACGATGATGCATCCCATATAACATATGTGTTTTTGCTGTGTAGCAACACTGAGAGGGCGACTGCTAGTGGTCGGAGGTCGGGACAAGTCTACTAAAAAGAACACGAATACCATCCTAACATTCGATGAGAGCTCTCGACAATGGGTCCAGTCACTTCCCCGCATGCCAAAAGCATTGCTTGTGCCAGCAGTTGTTGAATATCAGAACCATCTGATCGTTATCGGTGGAGCTGACTCAAACGCCACTATGATAGCTGACGTGAACATTCTGAACACAAGTAACAAATGGATCACAGCCGAACCACTTCCCCGCACTGATCTCTACAGCACTTGCCTAATTGGAGACACACTGTATCTTGTAGGTCACGACACTAAAGAAGAAGTGTTTCGAGCTCATGTACCCTCCCTCATATCACGAGCCAGTTCTGGTGTGTGGGAATCTGTCGCAAGTGTGCCATTCTATCGGTCGTCTCCCATCGCCATCGGCAACACCCTCCTGACTGTGGGGGGTAGTAATAAAGCACTAGGAGGTAACGATACCTCAAGCATCCATCTGTACGATCCCACTAAAGACCAGTGGACACAATGTGGTGACCTTCCCAAGAAAATGTACTATTGTAATTGCATTGAACTATCTGGCAAACTGTGTGTACTTGGTGATTTCGGCACTAGCAGTTCTGTGTACACATCAATCCCATCCATTACACACTAGTAGTTTGAACGTGTTTTGTAATTTCTTTTTCATCGTTTTTTGATGTGAATATGGAATTAAGTTAACATTCTGGTGTCATAATAATAATAATTGTATGGGACAGTGGGTATAATCTCTTATTGTAAGCATCATGCTATAATTATGCTGGAGATATAATTATATAGCGACAGGATATTATGTAGCAATTTCAAGATTTTCGGGAATTTCTGATATACTCAGTGTTCCTACCATCTCGTGTGGTAGTGGTTACAACCATGGACATTAAATTATGTACATGTACATGTCAAATGGGGGTCGAAGGTCATTGTCACTGGTAGTCTAGTTTGACGATCTTTACCAAAAACACATGGCTACTCACCCACGTGGCTTTTAGAGAGCTAGAGATGTCTGTAGTCGGCAAGAAACTGTTTGTGGGGAATCTCTCATACGATACAAGCGATCAGCAACTGGAGGAAGTGTTCTCAGAGTACGGGGAGGTCAAGGCTTGCTTCACTGTCAAGGAAAGAGGTCAGTTACTAATAGCAGATATTATCGAATAAAATAAAAAAATAATAACAATGTACAAGCGTTGCTGGATCAGGTGGCGTATACGGCATCGGATGTGCATCGGATATGTACCGGATGTGGAAACGCCCTTATTTTCCCTAAGCTAACCCGAACCCCTCCCCTTCAAAATTACATCCGGTGCCGTATTAGCCTCAATCCCAGGCCGCACTTCCCATTTCACTTAGGGAAGTGGGCCTAGTATCGACTGCTTGCGCATGCGCTAATATCCCCCCGGTATCTGGGGGCTTTGGATAACATCGTATATGCTCAGTAAAACTATGACATCACAAAGAACGAAAGTGGATTGAAGGAAGTAGATAGAAATTTCGATTGAAAGTTTCTAGCCCATCGGATAGCATTCTCTGATAGCTACCCTTAGCCTGCTATGTTAACAAAAGACCCACAGCCTGCAACAGTGTGGATGAAGATCGTCTGAACGGAGTGACGGCTGACAAGAGCCTATATGGACAGGCCACGCATTTAACACTAACTTTGGTGAAAGTCTGCTATCAGAGGAGGTCCGACAACTGTGCGCCTAACATTAATGTTTGCTGAATCAGCATTTTCATAAAATTTGCCTTTAGAGGTAGGTGTTGCACTCTTCTTAGACTTAGCCCTCTGTCTTGTATTGTTAGGTCTAGTTTTAGTAATAGGAGCTCTAACTCTCCTGTAAAGGTAATTTTTAATAAATGTAAATGCTGATTCAGCAAATATTAATTCTAGGCGCACGGTTGTCGGACTTCCTCTGGTCTACTATACTACTGCTACTGATTCTATCAGAAGAAAATAGCTGTACAACAAACCTACACAGCTCTGTCTCTAGCTAGCTAGCTATATAGCTCTGTGTATGACTTTAGGAAATTTTACGGGAAAAAATATCCAATAATTTGGCATATGCGCAAGCAGTCGATAGCAGGCCTTCTTTTCTACGAAGGCCGGTGAAGGAGGCTAGTGTCGTATATGCCACCTGACCCGTGTTGCTAACAAAGCACATGCGCACTCTTTGCGTGTTTTTCGTCTGCATAATTATGTTTTTCACTGCAAGCGAAAATTTGCAATCGAAACTCAATATACTGTACATTAGGCCACTCCAAATGAGACTGTAGTTTCCCGTCCAACTCGCGCTTCCTGCTTTAGCTACCTTATTATGGTGAAATATTTGTTCTTTGTTTACTGTTTGTGGTTGTATGGTTACATTTTTGTGGGTGATTAATTAAATTCATTGATGACGCAACACATTTATAATGAGATTCATAGTAATGAATAATGATACCGTATATCTTCTAATTTATCGGACAGTAAAAATAAAATTGTCTGGGTATAATTGGAACAGATTTTTATAGAGCATGCGAAGTGTCCGGAATAATAATATTAGAACAAGCAAACAGCTGCATGCGAGCTAGCTAAGTTTAATAGAACAGTGTACGACTGAATAGTTGCACTAGCTAACTAAAACTAGCTACTCAAAGCTATCTAACTGCAGCACTCTAAGTCTTACTTGCCGTCTATGAATGGTAACTCAACTTTTCAAGGTATTGTCCGCATATTTAGAACAAATGTAATATTAAAGTACTGGAGTGTCCGTTGTATTAGAACAACGAAAATTGCCCAAAAGAGTGTCCAGGGTAATTAAGAAGTGTCCGATAAATTAGAAGATATACGATAATACCAAGGGCGTATGAAGAGAAGAGGGCATGCAACTCGCAATGTATACTGTGTAGTCGTCAAAAAACTGATGAGTCAGCAGGATATACTATATTTAGCCAACCGCCCACACGTAAATAGGCGTGATAGTGGGCATGAACACTGTTATACTAGAAACTTATCGCAAAATTAATTTAGAAGAGCTTAGAATTGATCAATGTGGCTACTTCTAGTCTAGCATTGGTCCTTCTCTTCCGCTTGTTGACCTTTGTGGCTAACTCTACCCAACAGTACAGTGCTAGCTAGCTAGCTGGCTTGGTGACTATTATGGAGTAAGTGCACGTGCGATCAATAATTATTTTTAGTGCACACGTCCCTCCCATTTGTAATTTGATAGATTGTAGTTGCATGCCCTCTTCTCTTCATATGCCCTTGGTAATACTGCTCACACCCGCATATAATTTACTACTAGAGTCTCTGACGAGAAACTACAGTCTCATTTGGAGTGGCCTTATAATGTAGTACCGTATAGCAGGTATTTTTCGTGGGGCAAAATATTCGTGGTTTTTGTGGTTGGAGGTCTTACCACGAATATTTACCCGCGAATGAAGCGACCTTGCCTACCTTTACATGCAGTGCAAGCTCCAACCATGAAATGTCTCAATATTACTGAACCACGAATATTTTGTCCCCCCGAAAATTACCCGCTATACGGTACTAGCTGATAGTGATTGTGCACCTATAATGAAGTGATGGGGTATTCATTTATACAGGGGTCACTGAGAAGTGCAAAGGTTATGGATATGTCGTCTTCAGTTCAAAGTAAGTGAAACAATTGTAACAGCTCTTACACAAAATCATGTGTGTCATAAATCTTCAATATTATTATTGTACCTCTCTTTCAGGGAGTCTTGTAACAAAGCGTGTGCTCGTGTAAAGGTCATCAAAGGTCGTCCAGTGCAAGTCACGTTAGCACACTCCAAAAAATTCCCTAAAAAACCAGAGACAATCAAACCACCCGTTGATAGCCATGACAACCAGAGCTCGGAGGAAAGCGATTACGAAACATTAACAGCATCGACGGCTAAAAAAGGTCCGAAATTCAGAAAACCGAAATCAGAACGCAGTGATGCGAGATTTGCGATTGGTCGGACAGTTCTGATAAAACCACTACCTGAAGATTTCAGTGAGCAACAATTAGAGACGTTGTGTGATATGGAGGATGGGAAAATAACATCTCTAGCACTGACAAAAGATGGAGACATTTCACAAGGATCAGTGACATTTGAAACACACAAAGATGCACAGTCAGCACTTCGAAAACTAAAGGGGTTGAAGGAAATGAACAAGATTGAGATTACGCTGTTGTCACGGGCAACCAAGGGTGTGTCGCAGAATACTCTACGCAAGTCTCGGCTGATAGTTCGGAATATTTCGTTTAAATGCAACGAGGCTGATTTAGAAGGCGTGTTTGGAGAGTTTGGATGTGTGATTGAAGTGAAGATACCACGCAAGGAGAATGGACACATGCTGGGGTGAGCTAGTGGGTGTGGTTAGTGGGTGTGGTTAATGGGCCTCCAGGGTAGATATTGCTAGTGGTATAGTGTTATTTGAAAGGCCTATCTAATTATCAGTCATCGTTTTCGTGAATCAGCTATATAGCCTTATTATGTAATTTCTCTGAAAAGTTGCTAATTTGGAACCTATGAGATTGATAACTTAGTTGATTTTGTCCAATTACAGGTCTATTTTGTAGATTAAGGTCTGTCAAATTATGTGTTTCAATTAGCGAGCCTAAACAGCATGGCTGTAGTGATTGCTCTGACAAGTGTACTGTACTTGTGTTTAGTATAAACACACCAACACTACTTACATACACACCACCCCCTCACACACACTCACACACACACCACCCCCTCACACACAGATACGCCTTTGTTCAGTTTAGCTCATATTTTGATGCCAGTAAAGCCCTGGATAGTGTCAATGGACAGCCTATCAAAGATCGCCCTGTGGCTGTGGATTGGGCTGTACCCAAAGACCGTTATGAGGAGGCTCTCAAGGAGACCACACCCACTAGTGGAGGCAGCAAAAAAGAAGATGAAGTTTGTGAAGCCAGTGAGGATGACGACGAAAGCGAAAATGGTCACCGTGGTAACGAAAGTGATGATAACGATGGCGATGAAAGTGACCACGGTAACCATGATGATGAGAGTGGCGGAGATAATAGTGTAAGGGCGGAATCACCTGTTCAAAGTGGGCGTGGCCAACCACCCTCCGATGATGTAGACGAGGGCAGAACACTCTTCATTAGGTAAGTCCAACCATCACGCCCACACACACACCTCACACACACTCACAGGAATTTACCCGTGGATACGGAGTATCGTGAGGTGTCAAAATTATTCTCTCAGTTTGGACCAATCAGATACGTTCGTGTGCTGGCAGACCCTCAGTCTCAACTCAGCAAAGGTGTGTGGATGTGGTTTGTAATGTACACTGCCTCTCATATAGTACCGTGTAATTAGGACTAGAATATGTTGTGCTATCTAACCTTTGCACTTTGCGGTCTGGCTAAGGATTGTAATGTCTTGCAAGTACTGGTATTTGCAACTTTTTGTTTGCAAACATTCTATTAGATTGGGTACACTATATATAATAGTTAGACACTGTTTTGGAGGTATCTATGGGATTTAGAAGCCCAAAGGCACTGATTTAGTATCCCGAGCGTAGCGAGGGTACTAAAGTGGCTGAGGGCTTCTAAATCACATGGACACCGACAAAACAGTGTCTAACTCATTTAGATACTAGTGCGCATGCGCAAACTGCTTGACTACAATACAATTACTTGACAACGGAATACTAGGTATACTAAGTAAATTTGCAGGTATACTAAGTCCCATAGTATACCTGCTCTGAGGCACTTTTCCCATACTTCCCATGTACTTCCCATGTACATCTTATCAACTAGTGTCTAATTTATTTTAGGTTCGGCTTTTCTGCAATTCAAGAAGCAATCGTCTGTTCAGCCTTGTCTCGATGTTGCCAAGGGTGACGGACTAAATTTCCATGGCAACAAGCTTAGTGTCTCACTGGCAGTTTCGAAACAACAAGCTCAAGAGTTCAAAGGTCAAGATACAAGGGTCAAAGAGGACAAACGAAATCTCTATCTTGCAAAAGAAGGATGTAAGAATTGTAGGAAATGTTTGTCACTAGTTAACTTACCGCCCACACCACACACACACAGTGATATTGCCGGGGACGTCGGCAGCTGAAGAGCTATCTAAAGCGGACATGGCTCGGAGAAATAAGGTGTGTGTGTGGGTGGGTGTGTGCTGTTAATATTGCTATGTTGATATTGTCCTTCTCTTCTTTATTGCCTCTAGTCCCACTCTGAGCGGAAATCTAAACTGGCCAATCCAAACTACTTTGTGTCCAAAACAAGACTCTCAGTCCGCAACCTTCCAACAGGTAACTACCTGATCCCTACAACGCCCACACCACACACACACAATACACTCACCCACACACACACATGCACAGGAATTGATGAAAAAAGCCTTAAAATGGTTTTCACAAAATCTGCTGAGCTGACACCCACTTCCATCACACAGGTTAAGATACTTCGTTCCTCCGAGCGTGTCGATGGTGAGGGTGTGGGGAGATCAAAGGGTTTCGGGTTTGTAGAGTTCAAAGGTCACGAAGAGGCCCTCAAGACGCTGCGTAGTACCAACAACAACCCAAGTTTGTTTGGGGAAAAAAGAGTAAGCCAGTGAAATGACAGCTAGGATTTCAGCCACAGTGTATGTACATGTCTTTGCAATGTCACTGATATCTGACCTTTGACCCTTGTTACAGCGTCTCATTGTTGAGTTTGCGGTTGAGAGCAGTCAAGCGCTTAATCTCAGAGCCCAGAGGAAGCAGAGACAGGTACAGTAAGCTAGTGTGTCAGCATTGAGAAGTAACGAAGTGCCATAACTTGATTGAGGTTATCAAATTTCACAAACGTAGCTCTTTGAAATGCTTATGTACTAAATCATTGATTGCTTTCATAATATCGAATTACCCCATTTTGTGGAAAAAAATGTGACTACTAATAACGTTAGTGTTGTAGAAAAAAAAGCGAAATCTATGGACGACATGTTAGCATTTTTGACTGTTTTTTGATAATTTTAGTTTGTTTCACAAGAGATCTGTGAATTTTGTAGCCCTTTTCTATCTAATGATGTTTTTATATCAGTTACGTAGAAATGTTGAGTGTGTTTGTGATTGCTTCATGTTGTGCTATTAATAATAAGCTGTTGTTTCAACACAGGCAACAACTGCTGTGCACACAAAACAACCAACTGCTGAGTCAGCACATGACAAAAAGATTTCCAGAAATCAAAAATGGTGCCTAAAGTGGCAGGCCATTCGACTCAAGAGAAAGGCTAATGCTCAACTAACTGAAACCACTGAACTAAAGAGTGATCTCACTGATACGAAACCAGTACATAAAACTGTTGGGAAAAGTACAGCAGAGGTCAAGGTACAAAAACCTACCGGAAGAGGCAGGAAACGAAAAGAAAAAAATGACGATGAAAAACCACCACCTCCCAAGAAAGTTAAACGACAGAAGAGTGTAGAGGTCAAAGTTCAAAGTATCAAAGGAGAAGGCAAAAAACGAAAAGAAAAAGTTGACGAAAATCCTACCAGAGGAGGCAGGAAACGAAAAGAAAAAGCTTCAATTATTAATGACGATAAAAAGCCACCACTGAAAAAAATTAAACAACAAAAAAGTGCTGTCTCCTCCATTAATGGAGGTCGCAACAAACGCCGCTCAAAACCAGAGAAGGAAGAAGTCAGCTTGGAGGCAATGGTGAACAAGTATCGGCAGAAATTGGACCAATCATCTTTGTCTAAATGGGTCCACTAAACATTAACATTTGAAGACTCTTATCTAATGTTGTTGACAATGTTGATGATTAGTTAGCTCTGATAATGTACTCTTTCAATGTTGTCCTTTCAACATTCAAATGTTTTCCAAACACCATTTCTGTATTAAACACATGTAGCTACAGTACATTATATAGCTACTTATCAAAATCTTAAGCAACAATTTACATAAAATTTCTCCAGAATCAGTATCTGAAAGCAATTATTATCTCTACCTATAATAGCAAGAGTCATGCACTCCTAGCTGCTGGAGTATAGCTACTAGTGAGTGTTAGGAAGGCATGCTGTAATGAAGCTACTGCTGAATGCCTCATGAAGTTCTAGTACATCCACCTAACATTATATATACTAGTCTACTGTTCAAGAAGTAAATTGAAATGTCAGCTCTATTGACTAACGAGTCTGGTTTCCATGGCACCACTCCTCGATGCCACTGTTCCCCCCGATCCCTCTGCTTGACCTCTAAACCCGTGGTGATTATACTAGTGTGGGTGTTCTTGGTGGGCTGCGTCAATACTGCCTTGAAATACATTATTATATTCGCTATTCCTGCAAGCGACAACGATCGCTACAGACCTGTCAACGGTATGTCTTTTATCTACTTTTCTTGTTTCTATGGCTTCATGGCTCTGATGACTGCATGCTACCCGGTTACTGGCTATGTGGCTGATGTTTGCTGCGGTCGCTACAGAATGGTCTCAATCAGTCTGTTGTTCATCTGGATAGCATTGATATTGGCCATTGTTGGTGTGATATTATCAAGCCATGTACATCATAAGTCACCGTACTATGTGTTAATGGTCGTATTGCTTGCACTGGCAATATTGATTGTAATTCCCGGACTATCAGGATTCTATTCAAATGTAACCCAGTTAAGTTTGGACCAGCTGCAAGACTCCCCCAGCCACACACTGGGTGTCTTCTTGCACTGGTGTGTGTGGGTGGACCTGCTTGGTGCTACTGTGATTCACTCAGCCTTTGTATTTGTTTTCTGTCTCGAAAATGGCCCAAAGTTTAAGAATGCTCTGCATCAGATTGGTTATTACACACCTGGAATTCCATTCATTTTGCTATCAATATTCTTAATCTTAAACTGTTTCACAAGGCGATGGTTTGTAGCAACTGATGCTCAGTATAATCCCTACAAAATAGTTGTAAGTGTTCTACGCTATGTGCGTGCACACAAATACCCCATACGCCACAGTGCATTGCATTGGACCAATGGGGAGAGGCCGTCACGATTTGATTTTGCAAAAGTATGCTATGGTGGTCCATTCACTTCAAATCAAGTAGAAGATGTGAAGACGCTAGGTCGGATTGTCCTTATGCTACTAACCATTGGTCCAGTATTCATACTGAGTGTTCCAACTTCGTATTATTTATTTCCGATATTTTCGTTCCATGTTGATGGAGCTCATACAAATAATTGCAGTGCAAATTGGATATTTATCGACAGTGGTACTATGGGATATCTGGTTGGTCTGCTCTGCCTGCCCATACTGATGTGGGTCATTTATTGTGTTTTGAAGAGCAGAATACCTAAAATACTGACTAGACTTGAGATTGGAATCGTAATGTCTATACTGGGTGTTCTCAGCATGCTACTAATAGAGCTGGCAGGACACTATCACAGCACAAGCAAAGAGAAGAATCAATGCGTCTTCATAGAAACATTCACTCACAATCGATACTTCACACTAGAACTTCCATGGTATGTACTGATTGTCCCCAATTGTCTCAACATCTTTTCACATAATCTTGTTCTTGCAACTACTTTTGAATTCATATCAGCTCAAACCCCTCAACCGATGAAAGGATTGGTCTTTGGTGTCCTATTTGCTATTAAAGGTGGCTTCAACTTCATGGGGGCTGTTTTTCTAATTCCCTTTTCTCTTAAAATTGTAACAAATTTATCGTCTCGCTACATAAGTTGTGGTTTTGGCTACTTCTTTGTGACGTTGATAGTGTCTTTGATTGGTCTACTATTGTTTGTGTGCGCTAGCAGAGTGTACAAGTATCGAGTGAGAGATGAGGAACCATTCCCACAGTCTGTAGTCGAGGAAATCTACGACCGGAGGTTGCAATATAATGATCAGATTGAGAGTCCCGATATTGTTCCTGGAGATGTTGAAAGCATTGCGAGTAATCATGGCGACAGTGTACAGCGACGGAAGAGCGTACGATTTGCCGAGAGAGTTGATGATAGTGTGGGCGGTGACAGTAGTCTGCTCTCCATGTCACATGACTGTGTGGGCGGTAACAGTAGTCTACTCTCCATGTCACATGACTGGTATGGAACATTTCAATACAGTGACAGCGAGAGGCAAATTGATTAGTAGGTGTATTGCAAACTATTAATTTTCAAAGTAATTTGTGTGTAAATTTAGTCTTCAATGGCAGCGTAGTTCTGCGAAATCAGAATGATGCTAAAAATTTATTGTTAGATATTTCCCACCTACTACACTTTTGCAATGTAGTCTAGTGGGGTTTAACTGTCATAAATTGGCACCTCAGGGCTACAAGGGAAAATATGGCTCATAAATTGGCACCTCAAGCATATGCAACTAAATTAAAATAATGGTGTTTTCGATGAATGAAGATGAATGAAATGTCTTGCATGAGAAAGAAAATGTCATAAATGAAAACATGGAGTCGGATATAGTCTGTAGACTAGTTCATCAAAAATTCTGCTGTGTGCTTGAAGACGGAGCTGCTTTAGAGACACTCTGGGAGAGGGCTAGGGCTCAAGCTGAGCCTTGCTCACTAGCACTAGTACTGCACGCCACTGCATTAGGCCTGTTCAGCTTCTAATTCTGTATTCAAAGAAAAGAAGCCAGTTTAATAATAATATATAGGAGTGGCTATTTAAGCTTACCTTTGCTTGCCTACTAGCCTGGCATAGCTGAAGAGAGCTGGTCTAGACACCGTCTAGAGCTAGCTGTGTTGTTTCTTCTGGCTGGTTGCTGCGCAGTAAGTGGAGGGAGGGGCTGACTAATTGAACAGAGAGGGGGAGTGGCTCTGTACCGTTCGCTTGGAGGGAGGGGCTGGCTGCTCATATTATTCTGTCCAAGCTGCGCAAGGCTTTGAGTGTGGACGGAGCCCTGGTGTGGACGAGCTCTCTTCTTCCTAGTTGTCTTCTTGTTTGAATAGTGTTGCTATGTGGTAGTCATGCAAGCTTATATAGCTGGATGCATACCAACGAGTCAGCCAATCAGATGAGACATATATCAGTTAATACACAGTGCCTCGGGGTTTATGACAATAAACCACACCTCTCCCTCGGGCTTACGCCCTTGTAGTCGGGAGGTTTACTGTCATAAACCCCTCTACACTGTACATCTAATACATAATAAATTATGACGATCTTTCCCATTTGTATATAATTGCTATTGCTAGATACTAGCCATGGATGCCCTGAGGAGGCCAGTGAGGCTGTGTGCTATTCTACTGCTACTGTTCAACTTGATTAACTGTCATGAACTAATGCCAAAGGTGGACCAGAAGCAAGAGGGACCAAGTTCCAGCAATGCAGTCAGTATTCAGAATGGAGTTGTCAAACTCACAATCGACCTCAACAAAGGCTGTTCTGTGATCGGTTTCGCAGATCTAAAATCAAGCGTGAACACGATTAACAGTCATGATTTGGGACGCGAGGTGCAGCCTTCATTCTATGCAGGACCCAAGCCGTACGATGGTTGTGTGTGGAATGGGCAGCAATGGCCCTGGAACCCCATCGCCAGTGGAGATGTGCATGGGAACCCGTCCACAGTACTCTCCCATACTGCCACTGCTGATAGCATCACTTGCACCATTATTCCCAAGCAATGGGCTTGCAACAATATCGATTGCGAATGTACATTTGAACTGCAGTACGTCCTCAAAGACAGTATGGCTTATGGCAATGTCACACTTCATAATCATAGAGCAGACACCACTAACTATGGTCGCTTTGGACAGGAACTACCCGCTGTCTATGTCAATGGCTTCCTGTACAGGCTATTTGCTTACACTGGTGGCCAGCCCTGGACCAACGCTCCTCTCACTGAGTACAACGCTAGCTTCACTAACTTCTGGGTCCCTGGACATATCAATGCAACTGAACACTTCCTAATGTTTGCAGCCCAACAAGATTTCGCAGTAGGAGTGTACCAGTCCAGTAAGGACGTTTCGGGTAGTTTTCTTGGTGGTTTTTTTGGCAAGAAAGGCTCTGGTGGATCTTCTGATGGCAGCACTGGATACATGGCTCCTACTGGTGTTGTTGAAATCACCGCTAATATGGTGTATAGTTACGAGTTTGTGTTGCTCATGGGAACCATGGAAACAGTGAGGGGATTGGTCTATTCGCTACACAATCAAGAGAAGAGTGGTACATCACTGGCAGACCAATTTACTAACTGATACATTAAATATAAGTATTATAAATAATAATAATTATTATTGTGTTTTAATTTATTATGTAATTCTTGAATTTTTGGACGTTATTTTATATTATATAATTATGAGTCAACAACAATTATTATGATAAAAGACATCGATCATTATTTCAGTTCATTATTTCAGTTCATTATAAATAATTACGATACAGAAGTTCACTGAGAGCCAATAATAATAATAAGAGAGTCAGAGCTAGTTATTGTATGAACAGTGTCATGAGTCGAGGGGCAGTTCCAGTGAGAGCCTCGCTAGTGACATCATCGCTCGGAGCTTGCGTACCTGCCAGTACAGCTTGGTCGCTATGGAAACAAGAAGACTGGAATAAATTTTTATTGAGATGATTTATGACATTGATGATGCACCTATTGCATGCTTATAGCCTAGAATCAATTATTATTTAATTGTCCACACCCACACCCCCCCACACACACCCCACACACGCCCACTCACCATCATGCTTCACAATGCCTTTCTGGATGTGTCCTATATACATGTAGAAATCACAGGCAGCAGCGATCTGTATAAGGAGGTCAAAGGTAATTAGTAATTACACCACAACGCTAAAACAGTCCTGATTCTGTACTGTACACCGTATACCACACAACGTCTAACGAAGGTGCCACTCTGATCATAACCCTAACCCTCACTCTGATCATAAAGATATTTATTCTACAATATTTCAACGTTGTCGTCACTCTAATGAGGCGCCACTTGAGGCTTACGTATCTTTCTCCGTTCTATTTGTGCGCCAACATTTTTTGCAACGCTTTAATTAGAATTTTTACAGTAGTTACTAAATAATTATTATTGAGACAAAATGGCTGCCTCGCTCACCCTGTCCCTACACCACTGAGAGATGTCATGCCAATCTTCAGAGCTGCCCAACTTGAGACGGTGGGTGCAAAGTACATTATCATTACCAGACAGAGAACACCTCCTGAACAATACGAGAGAGAGACCAACAGTTATCATTATTGATAGGAAATGTACACTTCTCAAGCTTGCACTTTTATTACGGCCAAACTGCGTACATGTAGTTGAATAATTTCGGTATAAATTTGAAAATAAAGACAGAATCTAATCTACCTAAAAAAGGCAAGTTGGGTCGTCGCCCCAACTTGATTATGTACTTGAGAAGGAGTATGATGACTTCAAAATTTAGGGAAATTACTAACCGATTTGTAAGAAAAGTCCCCCAAGAGGGAATCGAACCCACGCCTAATCTATCATCTAATCTACTAAGCCACCACCCTAACCACTAGGGTTCTGTCTGAAAGACCAGAAAAATGCCAACAGACTAGCCTACTAGGGACAAACACCACTATAGCTACAGTGCACACAGTGGGACCACACTAGCTACAGTGCACACAGTGGGACCACACTATAGGCTCTGTACACTAGCTACAGTGTGCACAGTGGGACCACACTATAGGCTCTGTACACTAGCTACAGTGTCCACAGTGGGACCACACTATAGGCTCTGTACACTAGCTACAGTGCACACAGTGAGACCACACTATAGGCTCTGTACACTAGCTACAGTGTACACAGTGGGACCACACTATAGGCTCTGTACACTAGCTACAGTGGACACAGTGGGACCACACTATAGGCTCTGTACACTAGCTACAGTGTACACAGTGGGATCACACTATAGGCTCTGTACACTAGCTACAGTGCACACGGTGGGACCACACTATAGGCTCTGTACACTAGCTACAGTGTACACAGTGGACCACACTATAGGCTCTGTACACTAGTCTACACTAGAGCAGCATTTCTGCTTTTTGTTTACATGTAATTCAGTGATTTTCCCAACATTTCCAATTAAAGCAGTGGCAATCACTAAATCTTCAAACTGCTTCTTTTAGTTAGTTATAAGCCTAAAGGGTGGTTGCTGTTTTTGCACCACCACCTTGCCAATCAATTAACGGGCACTAAAGAATTCAAACATGCAATATAAATCATGCTCACCTGATCTCTTGTGTTGGGAGTGCCTCCATTAGCAGATGATTCTCCCTCACGGCCACCAGAACTTGCTCAGATATTTCAGGCGTATGAAACTTCAGACAAGGTCTGACATCAACGTCAATCACAGCAGTCAGGTAGGGGTGGTCTACACTCTCAGATAACCCGTCTAACCAGTTTTGAAATGCTTCGAAATCAGCTGGTGAGATTTGACCTTCACGCAGACACTCTCCCTGTATAGCGCTATGATGCTCAACTAATTTAAGGGGTGTGGCTTGCATGGGGGGTGGACTTGAACTACCTGAGGCTGACGGTTTTTTAGACGATTTAGAGCTGCTTCCGTTTTTGAGTTTTTTTAGCATTCTTTTGACGGATGGTGACCTATGATGTTTGTGAGGTGTGGAGAGGGCGTCATGTGACGATGGGACTGTAAGGAGGTTCTTTAGAGCGGACATTTCCGTTTCCATGGCGTCAATCTTGCCCGTAGCATCGGCCAATCGCTTTTCAGCACTCATCTGCCGTGTGTGTGTGTGTTATAGTCTACAGTGCCCAAATACTCCTACACACGGTGATGACCCTCAGATCAGGCGAGACTACCCGCTGAATTTAAGCATATCAATAAGCGGAGGAAAAGAAACTACACACTGGTCGGGGTGGTGGCTGGTACTAACCACCTCTTAGGCCTAGTTTACTATTATATAAAAGACGCAAATTCTAGGCACGTATGATATAAAAACATTGCAAGCTTCTATAATCATAACTATGGCAACACAGGCCGGGCTAGTTCACTGTGGCAATACAGGCAGGGCTAGTTCACTATGGCAATACAGGCAGGGCTAGTTCACTATGGCAATACAGGCAGGGCTAGTTCACTATGAGTGTACGTACTAATGTGAGAATCACTTTACAAACAAAGTATGGACATGTACTGACCTTTCCCCCCTTGGCATCATCCACCATTTTGTATGCCTCTTCAAAGAGAGTCTCCGTGAGTGTGTGCATTTCATCATCCATGTCTGTCCTGTGTGTGTGTGTGTGTGTGTGTGTGTGTGTGTGTGTGTGTGTGTGTGTGTGTGTGCATTTCATCATCCATGTCTGTCCTGTGTGTGTGTGTGTGTGTGTGTGCATTTCATCATCCATGTCTGTCCTGTGTGTGTGTGTGTGTGTGTGTGTGTGTGCGTGTGTGCGTGTGTGTGTGTGTGTGTGTGTGTGTGTGTGTGCATTTCATCGTCCATATCTTACCTTAGTGAGTTGAGCCGCTTGTTCTTATCACGTAGCGTCTCTGTCTCCTGTGTGCGTGAAGGTGTGTGTGTGATGGTGTGTGCGTGGGCGTACAACGAGCGGCTCAGTGTGTGGGCGTGTGTGTGCTCACCATCTTAAGAGACACAATATGTTCTAGTAATTGTGTGATGATTTCTTTGTCTACTGGTTTACTAGCATCGCTACTGCTGGGGTCAGAGGTCAATCGCTGTAGGAAAATATGAGCACTCAACGTTGACTATCAAACAGGCCATAAATATAGACTATAACAGAGTGCGTGCTTCTTTCCACAAAACAGGACGTTTTAACCATGCAGAAAGCAATCACTGATCTAAACACATCATTAGACACCTTTCAAAGGCAACATTGATTGTGAAATTAGACAATCATTACTCAGGTTACTGGTTACTGGCACTCAGCGCTAGCTATCATTATCTCACTTCAATGAGAGCTTCTCGTGATGCGTAGTGTATGTCCTGGGACGCTATAGATAACGAGGAGGCGGAGCTTGACCCTTCATCTGGACTCTTGACTCTTGACCCCTCGTCCACACTCCCGACCTCTGACCCCCGACTAGAGGATGAGGAGAGGGGGGCCACACCGGCACTCTTATCACTAGTCGTAAGGTCTCCTGTGTGTGTGTGTGTGTGTGTGGGGTGGGTGGAGTGGGTGGGAGTGGAGTGTGTGGGTGGGTATGTGCTCATACAGTTAGTTACGCACAATGTACATGTACCAGCTACTAAAGTCTATTTGCGTCGACCCCGGAAGTTATGTGGTCATTTATGGAGCTTCATTTATGCTTTATGTGGTTGGGACTTCTCCATACATGATAGCATACTTACATAGAGACAGAAGCGCTTTTTTAACAAGGAATCTAATGGTATATGAAACTTTGAATTTTAGTGAAGTATGACAAAGTTATGACAAATTTATGAAACACGCAGGTACAGATTCTAAATTATGCAGATATTGAAAGATAGCCCAGAATCAGCTCATACCATGTGATGTTATTCACAGGTAGCTGCCTCAGCACATGCAGTCCTTACTAGGCAGACCATGAATATGACAGTGGCTATGATCAGCGCATTTACTAGAATGTATTTACTAGAATGTTTGGCAACCATCACGTTTGCAATTAATTTGTGAGCTCTTTGCAATAAAATTCCACAAACATGGCACAACACTTGTATGGCATCACGATCCTAGGCCAGAACAAGATTGCAAAATCTGATTTGGCTCATTTTCCACGTGCTAATAATAAGGTACAGAGGCTGTGGCGTGCTAATAATATGGTACAGAGGCTATGGCGTGCTAATAATATGGTACAGAGGCTGTGGCGTGCTAATAATATGGTACAGAGGCTATGGTGTGCTAATAATATGGTACAGAGGCTATGGCGTGCTAATAATATGGTACAGAGGCTGTGGCGTGCTAATAATATAGTACAGAGGCTGTGGCGTGCTAATAATAAGGTACAGAGGCTATGGTGTGCTAATAATATGGTACAGAGGCTGTGGCGTGCTAATAATATGGTACAGAGGCTGTGGCGTGCTAATAATATGGTACAGAGGCTATGGCGTGCTAATAATATAGTACAGAGGCTGTGGCGTGCTAATAATATGGTACAGAGGCTATGGCGTGCTAATAATAAGGTACAGAGGCTATGGCGTGCTAATAATATAGTACAGAGGCTATGGCGTGCTAATAATATAGTACAGAGGCTGTGGCGTGCTAATAATATGGTACAGAGGCTATGGCGTGCTAATAATATAGTACAGAGGCTGTGGCGTGCTAATAATAAGGTACAGAGGCTATGGCGTGCTAATAATATGGTACAGAGGCTATGGCGTGCTAATAATATGGTACAGAGGCTGTGGCGTGCTAATAATAAGGTACAGAGGCTATGGCGTGCTAATAATATGGTACAGAGGCTATGGTGTGCTAATAATATAGTACAGAGGCTATGGCGTGCTAATAATAAGGTACAGAGGCTATGGCGTGCTAATAATATAGTACAGAGGCTATGGCGTGCTAATAATATAGTACAGAGGCTGTGGCGTGCTAATAATATAGTACAGAGGCTATGGCGTGCTAATAATATAGTACAGAGGCTGTGGCGTGCTAATAATATGGTACAGAGGCTGTGGCGTGCTAATAATATAGTACAGAGGCTATGGCGTGCTAATAATATGGTACAGAGGCTGTGGCGTGCTAATAATATGGTACAGAGGCTGTGGCGTGCTAATAATATAGTACAGAGGCTATGGCGTGCTAATAATAAGGTACAGAGGCTATGGCGTGCTAATAATAAGGTACAGAGGCTGTGGCGTGCTAATAATATAGTACAGAGGCTATGGTGTGCTAATAATATAGTACAGAGGCTGTGGCGTGCTAATAATATGGTACAGAGGCTATGGCGTGCTAATAATAAGGTACAGAGGCTATGGCGTGCTAATAATATAGTACAGAGGCTGTGGCGTGCTAATAATATGGTACAGAGGCTGTGGCGTGCTAATAATATGGTACAGAGGCTGTGGCGTGCTAATAATATGGTACAGAGGCTATGGCGTGCTAATAATATGGTACAGAGGCTGTGGCGTGCTAATAATATGGTACAGAGGCTATGGCGTGCTAATAATATGGTACAGAGGCTATGGCGTGCTAATAATAAGGTACAGAGGCTATGGCGTGCTAATAATATAGTACAGAGGCTATGGCGTGCTAATAATATAGTACAGAGGCTGTGGCGTGCTAATAATATGGTACAGAGGCTGTGGCGTGCTAATAATATAGTACAGAGGCTGTGGCGTGCTAATAATATGGTACAGAGGCTATGGCGTGCTAATAATATAGTACAGAGGCTATGGCGTGCTAATAATATGGTACAGAGGCTGTGGCGTGCTAATAATATAGTACAGAGGCTGTGGCGTGCTAATAATATGGTACAGAGGCTATGGCGTGCTAATAATATAGTACAGAGGCTGTGGCGTGCTAATAATAAGGTACAGAGGCTGTGGCGTGCTAATAATATGGTACAGAGGCTGTGGCGTGCTAATAATATGGTACAGAGGCTATGGCGTGCTAATAATATGGTACAGAGGCTGTGGCGTGCTAATAATATGGTACAGAGGCTATGGCGTGCTAATAATATGGTACAGAGGCTATGGCGTGCTAATAATAAGGTACAGAGGCTATGGCGTGCTAATAATATAGTACAGAGGCTATGGCGTGCTAATAATATAGTACAGAGGCTGTGGCGTGCTAATAATAAGGTACAGAGGCTATGGCGTGCTAATAATATGGTACAGAGGCTATGGCGTGCTAATAATATAGTACAGAGGCTGTGGCGTGCTAATAATATGGTACAGAGGCTATGGCGTGCTAACACACAAGAAGCAATGAAAGCATCCACACTGTAAGTGTAGACTAGTGTCCTATGCAATGCAGGCTGTCTAGACCATGAGCATGGCATCAACTGGACACACACACAGCCTCTGTAGTAATGCTGGGGTCACCATGACCAGTGCATTAGGCAAGGTCAGAACATGAAAGAGAAGTACATCTGCGGCCCTAATGCTTCACAGTGGACTTGGCCTGTCAACTTTAACAATCTCCACAAACCATTCTAAACATCTCTGCAGTTGAGCACACGCTAATGGACATACTATTCAGAGTATACTAACAAGTTAGTTTTTGGACATAACAAAGTGTACAACAAAGATATTATTACATCACTAGAGTGTCCACTCAACTCAGTACAGAATAAACTAGAAAGCAAAACAATCACTCCAAAAGTTGTCACTAAATAATCAGCTGCCATAGTGCTAGAAATAATATATGCAAGCATAAAAATATGAGTTTTGAAAGAAATGAAAACGATGTGCGATTAATTTATTTCCTCTATCCAGAGGCAAGTGTGCTGTGCAGCTTTATACAACATAGCCGCTCACATAACTAGCAGTAGTTGTATCAGGCGTGCATTTCTAGTACTACGGTAATATTATAATATTAACAAACGTACCGTTGACTTCAATCTTTACATCATGATTATCACATGACTCAGGGCGCTCCATCATTGGACTAGGCTCCACCTTGCCAACGTATATAGTAGAGGGCTTAGTCTCCGCCTCCATTGCCATGGCCATGTATCTGACTGTGTGGGTGGGTGTGTGTGTGTGGGGGGGGAGGTATCAGGAATGAAGTGAATGCAATACAAACCCCACTAGTGCACAACCAACACCTCACACACAGTCTGTTAATGTTGTGGATACCTTATTACAGAAAAAACAACACGTAATCACAACTCTAAATACACGATCATAGTTTATGCAATTACAGCACCAGAGAAAAAGTAAGTCCACTTCTCAGTGACGTATTTTAGAACCCCCAAAATTGCGTTCAGCCTGAGTTGGCGTTGTGGTTACATCATCTACTGTACTGTCAGTAACTAATCTAGGTCATGTATTCGTCCTCTAGCATGTGCTAGTACAATCCACCCACCACACGGTTGTGTGTGTGTGTGTGTGTGTGTGAGTGTGTGTGTGTGTGTGTGTGAGTGTGTGTGTGAGTGTGAGTGAGTGTGAGTGTGTGTGAATGTGTGTGAGTGTGTGTGAGTGTGTGTGTGTGTGTGTGTGAGTGTGTGTGTGTGTGTGCGTGTGAGTGTGAGTGAGTGTGAGTGTGTGTGTGTGTGTGTGAGTGTGTGTGAGTGTGTGTGAGTGTGTGTGTGAGTGTGTGTGTGTGTGTGTGAGTGAGTGTGAGTGAGTGTGAGTGTGTGTGAGTGTGTGTGAGTGTGTGTGTGTGTGTGTGTGTGAGTGTGAGTGTGTGTGTGTGTGGTGTGTGTGTGGTGTGTGTGTGTGTGTGGTGGGTGTGTGGTGTGTGTGGGCGTGTGGTGTGTGAACTCTATAGCCACTAAACACACTTACCTAACAGTCTTGATCCTTGTCAATAGCTAGCTAGCTCAGGTCGATCAGCTTGTACAAGACAATCCTTTGGTCTGTTTACACAGATCATTGGGTCATGTATTCTGAGCCCCTCCCACAAAATGACCGCACAGTCACGTGATCCAAGACTGCACCTTTGACTTTCCTCTCTTCTTTGTTGCCTCCACCCATCATTATTATTGCGCATGCGTAATAGGAGAGAAACACACCCATCTGTCATGAATAATGACACGAGATACGCCCGTTTTTTGCAAGAATCTAATTATGGCTTTTAGACACAACAGAAGAATCACAGCTCCCGAGTTGGAACAGTTCATAGTCGCTACTGTTGAGTTGACTGGCCGTGTACTAGGAGCAGGTGCATATGGCAGTGTGGAGGAGGTAGAGATACCTGGAGCAACGGTAGCTGCCAAAAAATTGCACAAACAGCTTGTCAACCTGGGCTCTCCACAGCAGGTAGATCTATTTCTAGCTCCACTGCTTATTTTTCTAGTCAGCATAGACTAATTAGTATAATTTACTGGCTGATTTCCCCCCACAGGTTGAGAAATGGGTGACTGATTTCGTGGAGGAGTGTAAGCTGATGAGCCAGCTCCGTCACCCTCACATAGTACAGTTCCTGGGAGTGTGCTATCTCCCTGGAGCCCAACTCCCCATCTTACTGATGGAGAAGCTACAAACCAGCCTCGACAACCTTCTGGAAACCAGCCCCAACATTCCTATTGACCTCAAAGTGCACCTTCTGACGGGGACTGGCCGAGGGGTGGTCTATCTGCACAGCCGCACTCCACCCATTGCCCATCGTGATCTGTCTGCCAGGAATATTCTAGTCGACAACGGTCTCAATGCCAAGATAGCAGACTTAGGTGTTTCTAGGATTGTGAACATTCAGCCTGGCCAACTTGCTGCTTCGATGACTCACGCCCCAGGCAATATTCTGTACATGCCACCAGAGGCAGCTCAAGAGGAAGGGGTCACACGATACAACACTGCCATAGACATATTCTCCTTTGGTGTGGTATCTCTGTACACACTGACACAAACCTTCCCCAAAGATCTCAAGCCTGCTGCATATCATGATCCAGTTACTCGAAGGATAGTTGGTAGATCAGAAATCGAACGCCGTGAAGATTACATCATTCCTATGAAAGTAGCTCTTGGTGAGACCCACCCCCTAGTCCAGTTGACCCTTATCTGTCTTGAGTTTCTTCCTGAAGATCGACCATCTGCTGTGGTGATGCTGAGAGGATTGAAGGAGGTTGGAACAACACTCCCTCAGAACTGCAACCAGACCAAGCTGGAACTGATTCAACAGGTGGCTGTGAAGGATGAAGAGATACAGCAAGTTGCTGCTGAGAAACGAGAGCAAGTTTGTGGACTGGAAAAACTGACCATTCTCCAACAAGAGCAGTTGGAAGTTCAACGCGGAGAAATTGCTGATCTCTCCAGGTCTCTACAGATACAGCTTCGGGGGGACACACCTCAGGGCTCAGGACAGAGAGAGATGACTAGGAAGAATGTGAGGGACTATCGCTTTGTAATAATAATACTACGGTCATAGATTATACATGTCATTGTGGTTTTATACTTGTCTGCATTATTATTCTGGGGAATGATCCACCATTAAAGTAACAATTGATACACGAGATGAAGATGAGACCTATATGATTTGGATGTACCAACTTTCTATCATAAAATTATACGCTTCTAGTCTATCATAAACTTCCAAATGTCTCATTTATTTTACAGACAAAAAGTACAAAAGAAATCAAGATTACCACACCACAACCAACTGTTCCTACTGCCATCACCTTCAACTGGACAACATGCAAAAACATACCAAGGAGGATGAGAGTGTACGATCAGCCTGTGGCTATCAATGGGAAGGCGTACATGAAAAGCTGGAGTAACCAGACTCACACTGTGCTAGTGTACACACCAGATCAGGATAGCTGGGATGAACTGCCACCTCCTCCAGTGATGTACTTCACCATAGCAACACTGAGAGGTCGACTGCTAGTGGTCGGAGGTCGGAATAAGTCTACTGGAGATACCATCCTAACATTCGATGAGAGCTCTCGACAATGGGTCCAGTCACTTCCCCGCATGCCAAAAGCATTAGCTGTGCCAGTAGTTGTTGAATATCAGAACCATCTGATCGTTATCGGTGGAGTTGACTCAAACAACATTATAATAGCTGACGTGAACATTCTAAACACAAGTAACAAATGGATCACAGCCGAACCATTTCCCCGCACTGATGATGGCTACAGAACTTGCCTAATTGGAGACACACTGCATCTTGTAGGAAGCCAACGCACTAAAGAAGTGTTTCGAGCTCATGTACCCTCCCTCATATCACGAGCCAGTTCTGGTGTGTGGGAATCTGTAGCAAAGGTGCCATTCTATTGGTCGACTCCTATCGCCATCGGCAACACCCTCCTGACCGTGGGGGGTATGAGAGCACTAGGAGGTGACGCTACCTCAAGCATCCATCTGTACGATCCCACTAAAGACCAGTGGACACAATGTGGTGACCTTCCCGAGGATATGGACATTTGTCGTTGCATTGAACTATATGGCAAACTGTGTGTACTTGGTGGTGAGAGAGGTTACAGCATTATCAGATCTGTGTACACATCAATCCCATCCATTACACACTAGTAGTTTAAATATACTTTATCGGAATTCCATAATTATTGTACAAGATGTGTCAGTTAATCGAATATTGTTAGATAATTGTGAGATATTGTAACAAGACAAGACAACATACTAACATTAGTTTATCTACAGTACTCGAAGCACACTTGTATGTGTGGTGACATCATTATTTATTATAGAAACAGACAAGATTGAGGGGGTGGGCTCACACCCACGACTGTGCACTACTAGAATCAGGACTAGCTCCAGTCACCACTATAAGCTATCATGAGTTCCAGTCGTATGTACTGTGGGATTAATGAACACAGCAGAGCTAATAATTAATGGATTCTTGAAATTAGTATTCGCAATTGTTGCTTAGAAGTTCACCAATATTCTATAAAAATTCGTATGATACAATCATAGCAAAACCGTTTCTAAATTACAACGGCACTAGTACTGTTATAATAGGCTCCAGTTTTAATTAACAAAAAAAAATTAAATATAGCTAAAAATGTATGGGTATAATAATTATAGCTATAAATAATGTACAAGACAGTTCACACTTCATTTTGTATGGGGCCGATTTCTGTGTGTGTAACAGCAGGACGATGGTTGACTCTTGTAGGGGGAGGGGCTGGTCTGTAGTCCTCTGTGGTGAGGGGGGCTAGATCATCCATGTAAGATAGTCTCAGCTGGTCTGGCCTCGTGGCTGGTCTGATGATGGGAGGAGTGATGTAGCGATCAGGGTCAGCTTCTTCCACCCCATCAGTGTGAAGTGGGTCAGACTCTCTTTGTTCATAATCATCCACTACTGGTACTTCAAGTAATTCATCGTCATCATTTTCATTGGCTACCAGTTGATACATTTCCTGACCAGTGTGGAGTCTCATGTCTGCAGCACCAGCTCTTAAGTTCCTTATTGTATCTTCTATCTTCAGCCATGTATTAGTTTTCTTGAGTAAGAATTGGTAAAAATGATAGCAGAATGTTATCACAAATAGAGTGAATGATATAGCCATCGACGTATTGGCTAGTGCTGACTGATCTCTCCTGGTATCTTTGACAAAGAGGTGCCAAATGCAAGAATAGTAAGATTGAGTAGATAGAGAGTTTCAAGGGAACCACATAATGTGCTGTTATACAAACGATTATTCAATAGTTTCCAAACAATCAGTCCAACTGATAGAACCCCAGATGATAGCACAGGAAGAAAAGTATTTGGAGCTGTAGCACTTACTATAGTATGAATAATCAAAGCAAAGAGGAGCAGTCCCACCCAGTAGCGATGCTTGGGAGTGAATGGAGCATGGTATGCATCCATGAAGCCAATGTACTTTGTGTTTTTAGTCCATTTCATAACCTTGGAACAGTGCGGAAGCCATTGTCCAAAGAAGAGCAGTACAGTGAACAATCCACCGGCAATAAGGATTATGGCAGCAGCAACAAACCGAGGGATGTGTTTGGTAGTGACGTATTGCACATTGCCGTCATACAACCAAACAGTGTTGGTTGAACCGTCAGGATAATCCAAGACTCCGTATTGCAGTGCAGCAATGATAAACCGTAAGAGTTTGGAATAAGAGAGTAGAACGAGTGTGCCTAGGGCAGCAACTGGGTTCCTGTTGGAGAGGAGCTTTGCGAATGAGTCAAAGTACTTGCTCAAAATTATTATTAAGAACATCAGAAAAAATAGGTATACTGGAAAGACAAGTTGAAAGAGCACTTTTGCTTGAGAGTTCATTCCATTGTAAAAGCATGTCTCAATACCCAAGTCAAGATTCACCCATGATACGAAAACCGTTAAAAAGTTGTTTAAATTAGGTAAGACAATCGCTCTATTAGCTGCTAGTATATTGGCATAGAAAATGAGGCCATGAATATTTCCAGTTGCTATAGTGATGTTGAGCACGAGAATTAAAGCAACTAGCAATATACCAGCTAGCGTAAATGGTATTAGTAGAAGAAGGTAAAGATTAGAGCATTCTTTACAGTTTGATGTAGCCAACACAAGACTGAGTCCTGGTTCACATTCTCCACACAAGACACCACTTCGATTGTGGGCACACTGTTCGTCACTGTTGCTTAGACTGATGTTGATGGGCCTTTCTACACAATAGTCAAATGTACAGTTGCTAACAACATAACCTGTTTTGTTGGTAGTATTTATGAATTCTATCCATATGTTGTTATTGCTTTCCAGCTTTATGGTTTCATTTTCCTCAGAACAGTTTGTTATCTGATATGGTAGCAAGTTTGGATCACAGTCACACTTGCACTCAATATCGGACTGAATTGGCTTGAGTCCAATAGGGCATGTGCAGAGTTGAAACGAAATATTAATAAGTTTTCTTGAAATTCCCAAATTGTTGCATGGACCCTCGGCATAGAGTTCCACCTGAGCGGAGCTGTCTTGTGAGAATACAGTGTACTCTAATTTTGTGCACTGATTGCCAACTTCCTGTTCTGCCTGTCCTTCTTTGAGCCGGCCAACTCCACTCTTACTGACAACATAACTGTGAATTGTGGCATTCATTGCATTTCCAACTTGGTCAACAGCCATAACACTGATTTTAAATGTGTGTCCCTTTTTTGCAGAAATATAGTCATCACTGCAAACAATTACTTGAACAGGCTTAGAGGATATTGATAATTCGGTGGAGGACTTTATGGTGTTATTTATGTAGTCCAATGCATTCGTATAATTGTTATATTCAACATTTTTATTTACTGTACACCTGTCCAACAGACCTCCGTAGATATCTGCTCCTGACTGGGTAGCCATGTTGGTAGTCATGAATGTGTTGAAATAGTTTCGACTGTTATAAAACTCATACGTATACAGTTTAATTGTTTGAATGAAGCAGTCAGCAAAAATGGTTTGAATATCATCAGTTTCTGTGGCCCCTTTTCTGCAGGTCCCATGCACTCTCAGTATCATCTGCCACGAATATCCCTCCTCCGTACTGAGCCGAGTTGTTGTTAATCATTAACTTAACGTGATATAATTGATCCTGAGGTATAGTCGGCACCTCAAATCTACAAAGTTAACGCAATAACCTACAATTTATCTGTGGCAAGTTTTCAGTTTTGATCCTTTCAATATGAACACAAGAGTAAATACATGAAGTTCTACAAAAGTGGTGCCAACATTATAATATTATAGATCTACTGCAATCACAAATTCTTCAACTCACTGTGAAGGTACATCACCATGCAACTCATTGACTCCTTATATCCTACAGGCAGGCAACTTAGAGGGAGCTGGGACTCATACAGTGAGATTAATGGATGCTGCACTCTTTCCAATTCACTGCTTTTGCTAGACTATTAATTTCTTGGAACTTGTCTTAATTTAATTTAGCATTGATCACTCAAGCTAATAGGGGAGTTGGAATTAGTATAGACAAGGATATTGTGAGACAGCTGTGTATAATGGATGCACTCAACTGTGTTTTAATATGATTACCACATCCCATGACTCATGTTAGAAATAGGAGAGTCTACACAGACAGACAGACATGTACATACACACACACACAAACACACATACAAACACACTACCGTATACCTCGCTTGCGCATGTAGGACCAGAAAGCCCAGAAATCGGAAAAGGCGGAAGTGAAAGGTAAATGAGTGGGCGTAGCAGGGCAATGCATTCCAAGGTTAACCCTTGACTTTGCACAGATGTAATGAGATATCTTCTTGCCTGATCACTCTACTAGTTTATGTAAGTAAGTAGAAAGCTGGCCAGCCTAGTTTTAAGTAGACTCTCCATTGTCTGCAGTATAGACTTGATATAATAGCTAGCTACTTGCACATGTCTGCAGTAGACTCTAGCTAGCTACATGCACAATGACTGAATTAATTATGTCTGTACACTGAGCTAGATTTAGTATGAATTTAACATTATCATTTTAATTCAGCCAGTCACCTAACTCCTACTTATACTCCCCAATTTATTGTCCAGAGGTTATTTGGCTCTATATACTGAAACACCCCGAGCCACTTTTCTGACTTTCTGAGAGCCATGATTATAGAACGGGAACTGGAATAATTATGTTCAATCCTGGTCTATATACAAGCAATTAAGTATATCAGCCAATAAGTTATGTTGATATACTCAAGTTACTTTAATCAACTGGAACTTGCTGAGCAACTTTTTTGACTTTCCGAGAACAGTGGTTCGTTAACGAGAACCCTGAAAAATAATATATTCAGTGCTGGTCTATAGACATGCATACAGATATTAGCTAGTATAATTATGTTAATATATACTCTTCTGAGGTTATTTGAATCGACTGGAACTTGCTGAGCAACTTTTCTGACTTTCCGAGAGCAGTGGTTCGTTAACGGGAACACTGAAAAATAATATATTCAGTGCTGGTCTAGACATGCATGCAGATATCAGCCAATACGTTGATATATATACTCAAGTTTACAATTCTGGGGTTACTTTAAGCGACTGGAACTTGCTAAGAAACTTTTCTGACTTTCCGAGAGCAGTGGTTCGTTAACGGGAATCCAGAAAAATAACATATTCAGTGCTGGTCCAGACATGCATGCAGATATCAGCCAGTATGTTGATATATACTCAAGTTTACAATTCTGGGGTTACTTTAAGCGACTGGAACTTGCTAAGCAACTTTTCTGACTTTCCGAGAGCAGTGGTTCGTTAACGGGAATCCAGAAAAATAACATATTCAGTGCTGGTCTATAGACATGCATGCAGATATCAGCCAGTATGTTTAATACTCAAGTTTACAATTCTGAGGCTACTTTAATCGACTGGAACTTGCTAAGCAACTTTTTTGACTTTCCGAGAGCAGTGGTTCGTTAACGGGAATCCAGAAAAATAACATATTCAGTGCTGGTCTAGACATGCATGCAGATATCAGCCAGTATGTTGATATATACTCAAGTTTACAATTCTGAGGCTACTTTAATCGACTGGAACTTGCTAAGCAACTTTTCTGACTTTCCGAGAGCAGTGGTTCGTTAACGGGAATCCAGAAAAATAACATATTCAGTGCTGGTCTAGACATGCATGCAGATATCAGCCAGTATGTTGATATATACTCAAGTTTACAATTCTGAGGTTACTTTAAGCGACTGGAACTTGCTAAGCAACTTTTCTGACTTTCCGAGAGCAGTGGTTCGTTAACGGGAATCTAGAAAAATAAAATATTCAGTGCTGGTCTAGACATGCATGCAGATATCAGCCAGTATGGTGATATATACTCAAGTTTACAATTCTGAGGTTACTTTAATCGACTGGTACTTGCTAAGCAACTTTTCTGACTTTCCGAGAGCAGTGGTTCGTTAACGGGAATCCAGAAAAATAACATATTCAGTGCTGGTCTAGACATGCATGCAGATATCAGCCAGTATGTTGATATAATTATACTCAAGTTTACAATTCTGAGGTTACTTTAATCGACTGGAACTTGCTAAGCAACTTTTCTGACTTTCCGAGAGCAGTGGTTCGTTAACGGGAATCCAGAAAAATAACATATTCATGCAGTGCTGGTCTATAGATATGCATGCAGATATCAGCCAGTATATGTTGATATATACTCAAGTTTACAATTCTGAGGTTACTTTAATCGACTGGAACTTGCTAAGCAACTTTTCTGACTTTCCGAGAGCAGTGGTTCGTTAACGGGAATCCAGAAAAATAACATATTCAGTGCTGGTCTAGACATGCATGCAGATATCAGCCAGTATGTTGATACATACTCAAGTTTACAATTCTGAGGTTACTTTAATCGACTGGAACTTGCTAAGCAACTTTTCTGACTTTCCGAGAGCAGTGGTTCGTTAACGGGAATCCAGAAAAATAAAATATTCAGTGCTGGTCTATAGACATGCATGCAGATATCAGCCAGTATGTTGATATATACTCAAGTTTACAATTCTGAGGTTACTTTAATCGACTGGTACTTGCTAAGCAACTTTTCTGACTTTCCGAGAGCAGTGGTTCGTTAACGGGAATCCAGAAAAATAACATATTCAGTGCTGGTCTAGACATGCATGCAGATATCAGCCAGTATGTTGATATAATTATACTCAAGTTTACAATTCTGAGGTTACTTTAATCGACTGGAACTTGCTAAGCAACTTTTCTGACTTTCCGAGAGCAGTGGTTCGTTAACGGGAATCCAGAAAAATAACATATTCAGTGCTGGTCTATAGACATGCATGCAGATATCAGCCAGTGTATGGTGATATATACTCAAGTTTACAATTCTGAGGTTACTTTAATCGACTGGAACTTGCTAAGCAACTTTTCTGACTTTCCGAGAGCAGTGGTTCGTTAACGGGAATCCAGAAAAATAACATATTCAGTGCTGGTCTATAGACATGCATGCAGATATCAGCCAGTATGGTGATATATACTCAAGTTTACAATTCTGAGGTTACTTTAATCGACTGGAACTTGCTAAGCAACTTTTCTGACTTTCCGAGAGCAGTGGTTTGTTAACGTGAATCCAGAAAAATAACATATTCAGTGCTGGTCTATAGACATGCATGCAGATATCAGCCAGTATGTTGATATATACTCAAGTTTACAATTCTGAGGTTACTTTAATCGACTGGAACTTGCTAAGCAACTTTTCTGACTCTCCGAGAGCTGTGGTTCGTTAACGTGAATCCAGAAAAATAACATATTCAGTGCTTGTCTAGACATGCATGTAGATATCAGCCAGTATGGTGATATATACTCAAGTTTACAATTCTGAGGTTACTTTAATCGACTGAAACTTGCTAAGCAACTTTTCTGACTTTCCGAGAGCTGTGCTTCGTAAACGGAAACCCAGAAAATATATTTAGTGCTGGTCTTAGACAAGCAGGTAGCAGCCAATACGTTGATACACTCTTCTGAGGTTACTTTTAATCGACTGGGAACTTGCTGAGCAACTTTTCTGACTTTCCGAGAGCAGTGATTCGTAACGGAAACCCAGAAAATATATTCAGTGCTGGTCTTATAGACAAGCAGGTATCAGCCAATAATTATGTTGATAATACCTAGGTTTACAATTCTGAGGCTATGCTTTAATCGACTGCATGGAACTTCCTGGAGCAACTTTTCAGACTTTCCATGTGTAGTGATTCAACTGTAATTCATAAAAATCATTTCTCGGACAAGCAATGCAGGCAGTCAGTCCATCCATACCTTCAGTTATTGTTACTTTACTCAACTAGAACGACTCTTGACGTTCCATGGGCAGTAATTCAAATGGTAATTACAATTTCACTAGATGCAAGATTATTATTCATGGCTCAGTGCAAAGATAGCCTTTTGAGTAAGTTCGTGACAGAAGATTCAATCATGAGAAACTGTATTGAGTTCTGACTATAGAGATTGAATCAAAGTGTACGGACTATACATAGACTCTATACTATAATTAAAATTTTATTTTGCTGGGCTGATAGACTGGTGTGTACCTGGTTTGTTGCATGACCATGCATGCATCTATATATAGTGTGTTGTCAGCAGCTAATTACTATAGATTTTGCTTGAATAGATGTATAGTATACTGTGTATTGTCTTGATAATTATTTTGATATAATATATATAGTGTGTGTCATGGGTGTAGACTAAATTCTATACCAGGATCCATGCAACACAGTATATACACAAACAATCCTCATTATAGTCAAGTCCTGGCAGTGTATATATACGTAGTCTACACCAGTCCTATATATATGGACGAGCAGTGACAATGAAGTATATAGGCAGTGATGTGATGCTGCGATTGAAAGACAGTTATGAGAGAGAGTGAGGAAAACTCTCACTGGATAAATACATGCAGGCGTATATAGTTACAACATAAACTATATTGCAAGTAGATAATAATCGTTATAGTTAAGCTTGTAGATTGTACACCATCGTCTCTAGATATATAATTATATGTCCTATATATAGCTGTAATGCAGGTGATTCTGGTGCATCCAAGCACTTCCTGACACACAGTATAATTTATGTTGCTTATACAGAAGGCAAGCATGATTATATCTCTACCAAAGATTGGATAGCCCCAATAAAAAAGACTTACTACTGTCGTGGCCGTACCGTAACCATACCGTGACAATTAATCTGTCAGTATGTAAAATGAATAATTATGTCAATAATTTTTTTACACCATAATTATAATTAAATACACCAAGCCACAGGTGTTTCAACCATTGACGAAAAGTCTGTCAAAGAAAGAGATTCCATGAAGTGTTCTGGCATTAGCAAAGATGAGGTGCAAAAATAATTATATCAATATTTCTCGACTCAACCAGAAAATCAAAGGAAGATTTGAGAATAAACCATCCAATGCATTCAAGCAATCCTTTTATAGCATCAAGTTTATATAATGAGCATTATGCATGGACTATCCCTATCCCGTAGACATACAAAGCAAGATAATAATATATATATATACAACGTATACATACCAGACAGGCTTTAATATGGGGCTGTTAAATGTTAATTGTGTCATTGAAACTTAATTATCCAACTGATAGCCTCCCTCACACATATATAGGGCAATATTCTAGATTTATATATTTTAACAGATACACCAGAGAGGCCGGTATAGTGGATCAACCAATCCTTATTACCTTAAGGTGACATATTTTCACAGGTAGATTTGTTTGCGTTTTTACAGTTTTGTACATTTTGCGGTATAATTTTTTGCGAAATGTCGATCTGGATACATCAAACAAGAGGGCGGCCAATTATTTGCGAGTACTAATTTTTGCGATTTTACTCTCATTCGCAGAAATAGCAGAAATTAATACACGCGAAAATATGTCACCTTAAGGTATATAACTATATATACTCCAACCGCCACTTCTTGGTTTTATTCTCTCTCACAGCCAACTATATATAGTTATAAGCCGCCTATTTGATCCACAAGTAACTTTTTTTACAATTCAAGCTATATAACTTCAGCAGTAGCTACTTCCACCCAATCATCTCCCTAAGCCTCCCAATATGTTAAAACTGTCTGTTTATATAGAACTAAAAACAGACAACATCAGCTATTGTATATACAGACATGCAACGGCCACAACAGCGTCCTTAACTGGTTCACCAAGGAATAAGACATAACGTTAAAAACTTGCATGGATTAAGGAAATATACACTACTATCAAGCTATGCAAACTATAGAAGAACTGCAATTACAAAACCAATCCCTGCATGATCCTAAAATTGATTATGACACACATGCACCTATAGCTAGCACAAATTCTAGCAGCAACCCCAAAAAGCTGTTCTCTAAATCCACTATACCTATGCCCTTGTAACAGATGTATGGTGAACTGCATGCATAAGAACTTACCAGAACTATAGCTATAGCGTTAATAATCTGTCTATAATGTTATGTGTTTGTCCATTACAATTATGTGTTTTATACTCAGCGGCATCATATTAGTGATCCCTGTCTGTCGGTCTCAAGTAATTGACAAGCCCTTCTTTCTTTTTATATCATCACCTCTAAATTGAATAGTCAAAGAAGACAAGGGAATCTGTATACACGAACAAATTCTTCATTCCAAAGTCTAGTATAATTATATGCATGCATGATATGTATAATTATGTATGCCTATAATATATATCAGCAGAGAAAAACTATACCGATACCTCTATACAAAAATGTGCACAAAGTAACATGACTCGCGCATGTGATGAAGTATACTGTAAACTTACTAGTAATCTCCTAGAAAATGTTAACCGTGACGTTTTTAGGGGTGCATGTACAATGACATCTGATTCTAGCTATATATTCGTTCGCGTTCAACGTTCAGAGCTGCTCACTGCACACTGATAGAAGACTATCTTTTCACAAAAATCATAAATAGAGACAATAGTCGGGTTGATCCTCTTCACTTCCACTCTTTACTCACTGCTAACAAATTCTGTGCGTTGCGTAATGTGTGCGCAAGCTTGCGCAATTGACAGGATATCACGTTACTTTGTGCACAGTTTTGTGTATAGAGGTATTGGTAGTTCGACACTCTTCTCTTCATATATTATTTATGCTCTTGCCGTTACTATATTAATGCGAGATATATACTAACTAATACGAGCGGTTATGATAATTATTACATCGCACAATTAATTAGAGGCCTGCATGCAGGGAACAATTCCCATTGAAATCGTGGCATTTATACTAGACGAAACGGCATAAATAAATGTCACATAACGTTTTATATAGGAGCCTTAAAATTGGCCAAAATACATAATTTTATATGCTCGTATATTATTTCTAGCACAATACGTATACGGTATCTCACATAATACCATGGCATAGTTATAGCCATGGGTACATATATAACATGCACTCAGCCATTTCATATAATTATCAGTTCACCAATAGTGTGTAATGCCATTCACATGCACATAATTATAGTACAGGTAACAGAGCTTTTCCAGTTTGAAAGAGTATGCCCTATATAATTATTTAAATACACTAGCTGAGTTTTGAAAAAGTGAGACAAATTGTATGACACTATTTAGATGCTTAAAACTACTGGAATGTTTTAACTGCATGTTCCCATATAATATGCATAAATGACCTGATCATGATATCTTCAGCAGATTACATCAAGAACGAAGACATTAGCAAACTTCATTCTTCTATAAATAATTCTCATTGGACGCATGCATGCATGCAGGACACCATCAATGTGTACATGCAGATACAATCAACTGATTTCATACCTCACAGAATCTATTGGTTTCTAAATTAAACAGTCACATGCATGCATTGCAGTTATAGCTAATTATAATTATATAGAGAATGCACAGTGTTAATTATTACAGCATAAAACAATTTATACATGCAGTTACCTTGCCCTAGCTGGGATTGAGATGTCTCAGTATAATTATATAGCACTGCTTCGAATAATTTTCACTTTCAGCGTCATAGTGACACACACAACTCAGAACATCTTTCACACTCAAGCCGAACCAGAAATCCAAAATTAACAAAAATCGAAAATCAGCAAAAAAATCTGGAGACGCAACTGCTGATTGCTTTGTTGCTTTGTGCAAAATGAGATACCTCGAAAAGACATCAATGCGCAAGACATTATCCACTTGCAATTGTACCTAAATTATATGTCTACAGGATAGTCTATCATGCTCATTAGAACTTGATGCTAAGGATTGCTTGAATGCACTGGACGTAATTATTAAAGCATGGTTTTCTCAAATCTTCCTTTAATTTGATTTTCTGGTTGAGTCAAGAACTATTGATATAATTATTTTTGCACCTCTAATGCTCGAATTTCTTTTTAATTTCACTTTGATGGCATCCTTTTTCGTCTGTACGCAACACATGCGCTTTTCTTTCTGGTTGGTTAATGGGTTTCAATTTCACCCACTGACAGATTGTCACGGTATATGTGTATGGTATAGTAAGCCTTTATCATTGGGGCGCTCCGATCGTTGGTAGGGATATGCTTGCATGCCTTCCAATATGGGGACAATTATTTTAAGAAACTGGCCTGGCACGTTACCACAAAACTAAAACTATAAACGTAGCATAACCATTACGTAATTAACACACTGTACACATCGACAGTTTAATATGTTGTAACTGTAATTATGCCTGTATACCTCTGATTCAGCACATTCTAAGTATTCCTCACTCACTCTCATATCTTCTTCAATCTCTAGTATTGCAGCATCATCATGCACTGCCTACCTCATGATAATTATCGTCCTGCTTAATATCCATACCTACATCTATAATTATTGTATTTCGCTGTAGACTATAATATATACATAACTGGACTTGACTATATAATGAAGATCGTTTGTGTATCATTACTGTGTTGGATCCTGCATGGTATAGAATATACCTTATATTAAGGGGTGTTTCAACAAATGTTCAGGGTTTCCGTTTACGAATCACTGCTCTCGGAAAGTCAACAAGTTCTAGTCAATTAAAGTAACCTCAGAATTGTAAACTTGGGTATATAATTATTATAGGTATTAATTGATACATGCTTGTCTAAGAACAGCACTGAACATTTTCAGGGTCAAGTTCCGCACTGCATGCTCTCGGAAAGTCTGAAAAGTTGCTCAGCATGTTCCCAGTCAATTAAATTAACCCGAGAAGAGTGTATCAACGTATTGGTTGATACCTGCTGGTCTAAAACCAGCACTAAATATATTTTCTGGGTTTCCGTTTACGAAGCACTGCTCTCGGAAAGTCTGAAAAGTTGCTCAGCAATTTCTAGTCGATTAAAGTAACCTCAATCTTAATTGGGCATATCAACGTATTGGCTGATACCTGCTTGTCTAAGACCATGCAGCACTGACCATATTTTCAGGGTTTCCGTTTACGAATCACTGCTCTCGGAAAGTCTGAAAAGTTTCTCAGCTATAGTTCTTGCTCAGCAAGTTCCAATCGATTAAAGTAACCTCAGAATTTTAAACTTGAGTATAATTATATCAAATACTGGCTGATATCTGCATGCTGAATATATTATTTTTCAGGGTTCCCATTAACGAACCACAGCTCTCGAAAAGTGAAAAAAGTTGCTCAGCAAGTTCCAGTCGATTAAAGTAACCTCAGAATTGTAACTTGAGTATAATTATATAAAATACTGGCTGATACCTGCATGCATGTCTATAGACCAGCACTGAATATGTTATTTTTCAGGGCTCCCGTTAACGAACCACAGCTCTCGGAAAGTCAGAAAAGTTGCTCAGCAATTAAGTTCCCAGTCGATTAAAGTAACCTCAGAAGAGTCATATTGGCTGATATCAGCATGCATGCATGTCTAGACCAGCACTGAATATATTGTTTTTCAGGGTTCCTGTTAACGAACCACAGCTCTCGGAAAGTCAGAAAAGTTGCTCAGCAAGTTCCAGTCGATTAAAGTAACCTCAGAATTGTAAACTTGAGTATATATATCAATATACTGGCTGATATCTGCATGCATGTCTATAGACCAGCACTGAATATGTTATTTTTCAGGGCTCCCGTTAACGAACCACAGCTCTCGGAAAGTCAGAAAAGTTGCTCAGCAAGTTCCAGTCGATTAAAGTAACCTCAGAATTGTAAACTTGAGTATATATATCAACATACTGGCTGATATCTGCATGCATGTCTAGACCAGCACTGAATATATTGTTTTTCAGGGTTCCCGTTAACGAACCACAGCTCTCGGAAAGTCAGAAAAGTTGCTCAGCAAGTTCCAGTCGATTAAAGTAACCTCAGAATTGTAAACTTGAGTATATATATCAACATACTGGCTGATATCTGCATGCATGTCTATAGACCAGCACTGAATATGTTATTTTTCAGGGCTCCCGTTAACGAACCACAGCTCTCGGAAAGTCAGAAAAGTTGCTCAGCAAGTTCCAGTCGATTAAAGTAACCTCAACATTGTAAATTTGAGTACCACTGAATATATTCAGGGTTCCCGTTAACGAATCACTGCTCTCGGAAAGTCAGAAAAGTTTCTCAGCAAGTTCCAGTATACATAACTTATTGGCTGATACTTGTCTATAGACCAGGACTGAACATAATTATTCCAGTTCCCGTTCTCGAACCACTTTTCTGACTTTTCTGACTTTCTGAGAGCCATGATTCATGGCTCTCAGAAAGTCAGAAAAGTGGCTCGGCGTGTTCAGTAGAGCCAAATAACCTCAGGACAATAAATTGGGGAGTCAGTATAAGTAGGAGTTAGGTGACTGGCTGAATTAACACACCTTAAAATAATTATGATAATCATACTAAATCTAGCTCAGTGTACAGACATAATTACTGCAGACATGTGCAAGTAGCTAGCTCTATACTGCAGACAATGAAGAGTCTACTTACCTGACTCTTAAAACTAGGCTGGCCAGCTCTCTACTTACTAACATACTAGTAGAGTGATCAGGCAAGAGCATCTCATTACATCTGCGCAAAGTCAAGGGTTAACCTTGGAATGCATTGCCCTGCTACGCCCACTCATTTAACCTTCACTTCCGCTTTTTCCGATTTCTGGCTTTCTGGTCTTACATGCGCATGTGCATGCACACCAAAGCATAAGCTCGCTTGCAATGTTTACTTGTGCCACTAAAAATAGCACCTAAAGTAATGATGCAACAGGATAACGTTAATGACATTCATAGCTAAAGAATCTTGCTGGAGAACGAGATGATACGCCCACTTTCTGCATTTAGTTTTCTAGCTTCCATAGCTACCGTACCATTTCTTGTCATCCTAAAGCTGCACAGCTCAGTGATTATAACTAGATAAAACTACAAAATAGCTAGCACTACGGCTAGTTCAGTCTACTAAGCAAGGAATAGCTAGTCTGTAAGTATCAACACAGAAGATCAGTAGCTGGACCCAGGTGACACGCCCACTTTCTGTATGACCACCTCTCTGCACATAATAAATTTCTATGTAAGAGCATCAGCTGGAACCATTGCTTTCTGACTGTTTAGAAACTCCATGTCTCATGCACCACTAAAACTCTGCTCCCAATTTCAGCATGCCTCTAGCTAGAGTCTATGGTTTAGTTGTGTTGTTACTGCTGTAGTGTTAGTTGCTGTGCTAGTGTCAGCTCAGTATATTAAGGGTGCTGGAACACCTACGCCCACGTACGCCCACACACACGTTGCTAGGGAAAGCTAACTATGAAACTACCTGTAGGGCTAGGGGAGACATGGATCCTTCACAGGATTATGAAGCAACACTCTACTAGTGTGCACTCCAAAAATGGAGAGGAAAGGATGATGAGAACAGATTTTACACTTGATTTTCATTATCTAGCTAAAAGAAGTTCCGTCTAGGAAACCAGTAGAGCTATGGACTTGATCGTTTGTTTGCAGGTGCACTACACACAGCTCTTCAACATTACGAAGAGCTTTTGTTGTAAAATCCCTTTGTTATCTATTTATGAGAATTTTTTGTCATGACACACCCTCTAGAGAAAAATCTAGACCGTATATGGACAAAGTCAGCCCGTAACTTTGTTCACCTTACCTAATTATAGCAGCATGCTAAATATAGACCAAGTCCTGTACGTAGATAGTCAGATCGAACACTTTTTATATCTGGCTCTAGCGTACGCGTACGCTAGAGTATAAATTAAACGAGCATGTTGGCTTTAATTACCGCATTAGCAACTTCCGGATCCCGGAGCGAGTTTTGAGTATAAAAAGAGCTGCCCAGGACGCGACCTTTGACCCAGAAAATTTCATTCAAGCCTTAGTAACGAGCTGTTTTTTTCTCTTGCGCAAAAGCGCTCAGAACCCATTCATACACACTGTGAACACTAAAAAAAAACACACAGAAGGGAGGGGAATAACATTCCTGGTGGGTTTTTTTCTTTACCAGAATCAAAAAGACAAAAATAAAAATTTATGATTATGGCTGACAAATAAATAATGCTTAGGTAGGTCTGTAGGTACAGTAAAAGGCTATGTCTATACAGCTCCAGGTTAGCTACAGTGAGCATTACTCCAGTGAACTCTTCCAAAGAGTTTTCCTTGCTTTCTTGCATATAAATAGACGGCATTGAGGCTTGAGACTACGCCATTGTGCATTGTAGAAAGTTGACGAAATTGATTCTGAAAAAGAATTTATATCAGCATTAATTAATGTCAGTATATCAAACAAATGTTTGCTATCATTTAGAGTTGTAGAGTAGGGTGCAAACAAGTGAGAGCTCTCCCGGGTAGGGGTTGGTAGTGCTGGCATCATTTTGGGGAAGAATTATGCTGGTATCATGGGAACTTTAGTGAGAATAATAGGCAGGTTTTGGAAATACAGGTCAGTCGAGTCAGTAGTATAAACATCTGTAGGCCTGATGAAAGTCGCGAGTACATGGGATGTGGAATAATGTGGGAATGAATAATAGAACTACCAACCCCTAGCAGTGAGTCTTCCTCCAGAAAAGAGGCCAGAGAGGTAACGATATAATTATTGCTTGATACAGTAGTAAGACTTACATTTTCTATATACATAGGTTGATGCCAGGAAGACTGTCCTGTCAACAAGTGAGGGTAGTCCTTCAAAGCGACCTGAGAAAAGATGAACGTTATTAATAACAATGACTATGTATGAAGGTTATTATACAAATGTCATGGTGGCTATGAGCATGATGACCCACTAGTAATTGAACAGAAAAAACACCCGTCCATTTTGTCACTAGTCCCCCACCCTTCACCACAGCCACAACACCCAGCTGCTCTTTGTGCGATATTTAAAACTTACAATAGTAGTACAATCAATTTCCGTTCTTCAGGAGGTGCTTGGACGATACCCGAACCCACTAGGTGTTCCCTGGCCCTACAGACTTTCAACACTTCACTTCGTTACTTTATCCATGTAAAATGAAATGTTAATGTTAAAAAGCACTCGTAGGTCGATAAAGTCACCTTACTGTATACTATAATTATACTACTTACTTTTATACTATAGACTAGACTATTTACCTTCTTCAACAACAACATCAGTTTGCCAAATCTTCATGTTTTCCAAGGCCAATGAACCTCTGGCAGCAAGAAAATTAAACGCTTAGCACTGTCAATTCTATCAACAAAGACCTGCTTGGTATCTTCAGTCTCGAACCAAAGCTCCTGTGGACCCCAGTAGGCTTCTTCTGAGGTTGAGAACACTTCTTGAAAATAAACTTTTGACAGCCATTTTTTGTTTTAAGTTATGTCATGTCTACTATCTTGTGAGAGCGCGGAAGAAGGCGTATCAAAAGAAGACCGTAAGAATGTAAAGAATGTGCATTATACCTGTCAAGGGCGTCTTTTTGCAAGACTCAAGTAAATTCATTTTTTTCATTTTCGCCATTTTCCCGTTGCATCCGGTCGGAGCTGTCCTGGGCACGCCTTTTTATAGTCAGCATGCTCGTTTAAGACGTAAGCCTGTAGACCACGCCCCAATTGCGTACGTAGAGTGCAGAATTAACGTTGAAGACCAAGAGCCATTATTTTGTTAATAGTAGAGCAGCCTGAAGAGAAGAGATAGGCAACGCTGGGGCTACAGACAGCGCTGACAATTGGCTGGCTCATAGACTTCTGCCAGGGTTGGCTGCTGTTTTGATGGACTTTGAAGGTAAACTATGAACTAGCTTTGCTAGCTTGATACACAGGGCCTTGCTTTTCACTCCCTTCCCCTTCAGAGCTTCCATGAAAGCCTGTGTAATACCACTCTTGGACCTCAGTGTCACCAGAGTGCTGTGCTCCAGGCCAAGTTGGACCAGTCTCTTTGTCTGGGCTGCAGTAATGCTTGGCTTCCCCGGGCATCAGATTGGTGGAACCTCCGCTTTTGTGAGGTCCACACAGCTGATCAGTGAATGGTGTGTCGTAACTGCCTCCATCGCCAGGACATCTGGAAATGAGCTCCTGTGAGTGTGATACATAAAATAAATAATATAACACAGATTGCCAACCTTCCAGACGAGTTCCTAGCGTGTTTGTAAGTATAGGTCCTCCATCCCAAGTTTTTTGCCAGCAAGGTGACTGTCCCCTTCATCTGGACAATACATGTGCATGTACAGTGAATAATTATGTAGTGGCACCGGGTCAGGTAGAATCCATCCATAGGAACCAACCCATTTTTGTCATCACCCCTGTTCACAATATTTTTTTCGTACCTGACCACAGGACCATTCTGCTAACTTGGTGGCAAGGATCTCCAGCTTCTGAAGGATGCGATGCCATTGTGTGCTGGAACATGGTGGAAGACCCAACCAGCCACTCAACCGGACGTATCAACATGCAGGTGGCCATAGGAGAAAGGACAACACTGGATAGTGCCATGAACAGCTCGAATCGTGGATAGTACAACGTCCAAAGCACTGAAGAGAAACGTCTCCACTCGACACAAATGAAGACAGTGTGTATTAACATCAAGAGTCAATCCAACCTGCTGTGTGACTAATGCTAGTTGAGGAACTCGGACATTTGTGGTGATTGTACCAAGACTGGGGTCTATTGGCACACTTATGTTTCTTCTGTCATCCCAGCCTCATAGAACTTGACAGCTGCTTCATAGTCTCCTGCCATCACGTACCAATGTTGCTCATTAATAAAGCGTTATTACGGTTCAACTTGACACCAGCCTTGTACAGCGAGAGACTGTCCTTCCAGTCACTGTTTCTGTGCACTGTCTTAACACTGTGTGTTAGCAGGAGGAATACAAGAGCTGCTTTGATCATTATATTCAGTGATTGCTTTGTTTGTGTGTGTTGCAGTAGTTTCCATAGTCCGTGTGCTGCTAGTAGACATAGTCCCATGCTGGGCAGGTAGAGTACTCTCTCTGCTACAACAAACCCAACAGGGAAGAACAGGTTGGAGGCTGGCACGTACGGGAACACCAGCAGACTCAGACCAAACAACACTGTCCCCCATCGTCGGTAGAGGGCAAAGGTCGTCAAGCCAGTGAGTGTGAGTAGTGTGAGGAGTGTGTGTAGGTTGTGGGGGTGGGCGAGTGATAGTGTGAGGGGGACGGCACCAAAGCGCCAGTCTGCTGTGAGGGGGGAGGGGCACAGGGCTAACCAAGAGTTGACGGCTACTAGATGAGACCAACTCAACTGTCTCCATGGCCAGGAGAGGGACAGTGGAGGGTTGATGTTCCTATTAGGAGACAAGGAGAATCATTGGAGGCCATTTAAAGAGCTACAAAATACATCTATTATTTGTGAAATTGACAACCTCACTCAAGATGGGCACTCAATGTTAGCTATCATTTAATAATGAGGATAGTGAAATTAAATTTATTACCTATCTTTGAACATTGCCGTTGGCTGTCCGTTTGATATCAATATCCGTGTAACTATGGCAACCAGTCCAACGACGCCCACGGCAATCCCTCGTACAAAGAAAGGTCTCATGTTCCCCTTATTGTGGGTATGGCTATCAGGATCAGGGGGAGGAGGGCGCAGAAACCATACAAGGTTCAACTGTTGAGGAGGTTGTGATATAAATAATAGATCAATAGATCTAGAGTATCTATTATCGTATAGATCGAGTTTTGAATGCGAGGTTAATGTATATAAGCATTATTGATGCAAAGCATGGGAAAATGCTCACTCATTGTGTGTCTTGCAATTGTGAGTGATGCGAAAACTAGCAATTTGCAATCAAAAGAACGTCGCATTTGAAACCTGATAATTATACGATAATACATAATGCAGTGGAACCCTCTTAACGCTCCCTGAAGAAAGACACACTGTGATATGAAGGCCAGGTTCTAAATGCCAAACAACTGTTCCCCAAAGATGCATGTCCGGTTCCACAATTTCGCAATGGTCAGTAAATAATTACATAGCCAGTGTATAGTTGTACTGACCTTGTGCAGTACTAGGAAGTCCATTGCTACACAGACTGGGAGAGCTGTTATACCTTGCTCCTTGCTCAGTAGAGCCAGCACACTACACACTAGACTCACTGCTAGCCACACAACACTCACACCTGTGTGTGTGTGTGGAGGGGAGGGTGTGTGTGTGTGTGTGTGTGTGGAGGGTATAGGTGGGTGGTGGAATTGGACAATGAAGTATTCGTCCCAATTTTTGTATTTAGAACATTAATCCGAAAATTAAAACTGCGAAATAATTATTTGTGTGTGACTAATGCTAGTTGAGGAACTCGGAACTCGGACATTTGTGGTGATTGTACCAAGACTGGGGTCTATTGGCACACTTATGTTTCTCCCATCTACTATACTGAAGGCACTCCTTTGCTACATATCTGGCTCTGTATTTATTAGATTGTGTTATTTTGTTATTGATTTATTAGTTTGTGTAGCTACCTGATTTTCTTTTGCAGCTTGTAGTTAATTTAATTGAAGACATTCTCACAAAACCACTATGTTGTTACTTGTGGTTACTACTATACTAGCGCACGCATTGAAATTAAATATTGCGTGTGCAAGTCTCAGGATCTAAACGGTGCATTTTTGTGGTTAAATTATGTCAATTTGTTACTATGTGCAGGCACCCTTAATACAGCATAGAGCGGTTGCATCGCGCGTCATCCACCCACGCATAAAAGTTTTTGGAGGACAACCTCCAAAAACACAGGTGTAAACAATGTAAAAGTACACAAGGAACCGGACACCATTTGGCACAGTAGAACTATGATCCAGGATACAGAGTGCTCTAGTATTGTAACTGTAAGTCTACCTTAGCTTACAGAGAAGGTTGAGGTGAGAAACTTGCATGCATCATGATGTACAAGCTATGGAAATCCATTGAAATTCACTAGCTTTATTCTCACACATTTATATCTCAGTACAAAATTGTCAGGTTTTCCTTTGCTTGGTTCTTGACAGTGTACTAGCTGAACAAGCTGAGCTCTGTGTGAAGATGGTTACCATAATTATGTTCAAATGAAGAGGGTGTAGGAGTGCCCGATCATGTCACGTCAGGCATCGATCATTGCTGGCTGGGAGGATTGTGTGGGACACGATCACCACAATATTAAATTAATGTAAGTGCTCTTTGTGTACTATGCTGTAATTACAGCGCCAACTCTGACTGAATGCCATTATTTAAGTCCTCCAACGGTTGCTGTAATTAAAAGATGTGATGTCAGGCCCAAGGCAGTAGGCTTTTCTTTTATTATGCACATGCATTTGATTCGTCCGTAGAGCTGCTGTAAAATACAGAGACAAAAAATCAAACCATACAGTTGGTCCACTGCATACTACCTAAAGATTGCACTCAACACTATAATAGCTGTGCGCTTAAGCGCCACCATAATATTTTTGGGGAAGTTTGTAAAAATGATTTGGAAGCTGTAAAGTACACTCACTGCACACTCAGTTTGAGCCAAAAAATAAGTGTAATGGTTTCCTTTGATAGAGTGGTGCGGGGCCATTGTTTACCTTACGTTACACTTAGCTATACCGGTACATGTATCTCAAGTATTTTTCTATCTCAAGTACTATACACAGTTGAGTTTAAGTACATTGTAGATGTGACCTTTGCTTGTTCATCATTCGTTCTAGCCTCCTTCACAAGGCCTCAAAAAGGAAGAGTGGCCTGGGATCGAGGCTACATTCGTTCGTGGTATGTCTGGCTAAATTATGTGTGTTGTGCAAGGCGCTGACTATGGTATTCAATAGATCGAGGAGATTAGATAGCTTAGGTTTGCAGGGGTGGCAAAATAACAGCTGAAATTTTCTAAAAAAAAAAAGGTCAACTGTTATTTCCTATCCGTGATCTCGTATACTTATACAGTACCTCCTTTGAGTGCTCATGATTACATAATTTCTCCCACACAGAGACTGATGGAGACAAGAGTCAAGATAAAATTTACATTGATGTGTTATTATCATGTGTCAGTACATGTATTAATTATGTGCTCAGTGTACATACCTTTACCGACATCGTCTCTGGTCTCTGAAACATTAATTAATAACTATGGGTCGAGCAATATGAATGTTGGTTGACTCAAGATTGACAAAAAAAGAGTAAATAACAACAAAAAACACTGCAACTCTTGTTAATTATTGAGCTTAGAAGATGACAGAAGCAAGCATCCAAATCTTTGTACCATATCATTGAGAGGAGCACACCCTCACTGTCAGGCCTGTATATGTGTTGTGTGTGCATACATCAGAAGGTAATCCGAGTACAAAAGTACGCTATATGCTCCCTTGCCATTATGATCATTTAGATGTACTGTGTATGTACTTCATATAAAGCTGCTGCTGACTAGATCTAAACGGCAGCTAGCAGATATAGACATAGATCCTATTGAGGAAGGCTAAACACAGGAATGATTCCAACTGCTGAGTCAGCCCTTTTGAGGTTATGGCCGCCCTCACATAATAGTCCTGAACCACTAATCATGTCAGGAGTGCATGAATATTCATGCACTCCTGATCATGTCTATAGGAGGGCTGCAGAACATGGGGGGAACACCTGTTTTGCAAATTCTGTGATACAGAGTGTATTCTATACCCCTGGTTTATGGAAAATAATGAGACACTGCAAACATCTGACTCACACTAAAATAAATGTACACGTTTACTCAATCAGAGCATTGTCATGAAATTGGCGTATGCTTTGAAAATTCTCTAAATGAATGTCAGCAAAACTCTGTCGTGTGTCCATCAGCTGTATATTCTAATATGAAAAGTAAGATCAGATAAACGTTCTAGACATAAGTACGTATACCTCTCACCTAATTTCTGAATGAAAGGGTTGTTAATTCACTGGAGACCAAATCAGCAAGAAGATGCCCATGAGTTTTTGCTGGGGATGTTTGAACACATCAAAGTTAATATAAAGCTCTTACAGTACAATACAGTTTATAGTGACAATTAAAAGAACAGAATGGCAGTGTGCAGCATGCCCAAAAGTTACGACTAAGCTAGTGCGATACTTGTTTGGATTGGCACCATTGGTAAGCAAGTGTTACCGCTTTCTATCAATGGCAAGCCCCACAGGTGCCATAATGATGAGAAGTTGAATTCCTACTGCTTACCGGCTTTACATAGACGAGCGAGAAAGATACAGCAAGCTTAAGCGCTTGGAGACAGATTGGTACTGCATGTAGTAAATGTACAAAGACAATGTGCACGTACATACGTACCTAACATCAATCTGTTCTCACCATTTAATTGGCATAAACCATTTTGGTGAGCTCTTAAGTGATGAGGGAAGAATATAAATTAAATTGGGCCGCCAGGACTGGATATGGATGCACGCAGCTAGCTAGCTATAAAATTATTGAGATGGTAGAAGGTGGCCAAACTGAGACCACGCCCCATTTGATTCATATAATTATTGCTGACTCAGCAGTTGGAATCATTCAGCTGCTTTGCATCTATTCATGCACTCTGGATCCATAATTTTAATATGATAATTTATAAGCGCAAGAGAGCTTACATCAAACTCATTTCCTCTGCAGCAGTTCAGGTAGGGGTCCTTTGATCGTCTTAGCTATTAAAGTTGCTTAATTCGCTTTCTCTGCTAAGAGAGCAAAGCTAATCTGAGAGTTTTGTGCAGCTGTATGGCGCGCCGTGTGTTTCAATAACAATGTCTGCATATACATAGGCGTGTCCTGGTGTGAATATACCGACATAGCATGCACGTGCAATGATTGCCTTATGCAGTGATCATGTCTGCACATGAAACCATTAGTCTCTGCACATGCAGTGATCATGTCTGCACATGCAACCATTAGTCTCTGCGTGTGCAGTGATCATGTCTGCACATGCAGTGATCATGTCTGCACATGCAACCATTAGTCTGTGCACATGCAGTGATCATGTCTGCACATGCAACCATTAATCTCTGCACATGCAGTGATCATGTCTGCACATGCAACCATTAATCTCTGCACATGCAGTGATCATGTCTGCACATGCAACCATTAGTCTCTGCGTGTGCAGTGATCATGTCTGCACATGCAACCATTATAGTCTCTGCGTGTGCAGTGATCATGTCTGCACATGCAGTGATCATGTCTGCACATGCAGTGATCATGTCTGCACATGCAACCATTAGTCTCTGCACATGCAGTGATCATCTCTGCACATGCAAAATGTGTTCCAGCCGAGTACTTCAATGGCAGATTCGTCTTCATCCATGCCCATATCATCTATTATATCCATCATTAATTTTTAATACATCTTTGATACACGTGCTTTAAATAGAGCTGCTGCATCAGGTCAAAGTATATGTTTCTCAATGGGACTCAGGTACACCTGTACTGTACTGCATGTGCAGAGATTAATGGTTGCATGTGCAGACATGATCACTGCATGTGCAGAGATTAATGGTTGCATGTGCAGACATGATCACTGCATGTGCAGAGATTAATGGTTGCATGTGCAGACATGATCACTGCATGTGCAGAGATTAATGGTTGCATGTGCAGACATGATCACTGCATGTGCAGAGACTAATGGTTGCATGTGCAGACATGATCACTGCATGTGCAGAGACTAATGGTTGCATGTGCAGACATGATCACTGCATGTGCAGAGATTAATGGTTGCATGTGCAGACATGATCACTGCACACGCAGAGACTAATGGTTGCATGTGCAGACATGATCACTGCATGTGCAGAGATAGCCTCGATCCCAGGCCGAGTTTTCGCTTTTATAACGGTTAGGCGAACAACTAGGCCTGGTACTAGTTGTCTGCGCATGCGTCGGTCGTTCGTCAGATTCTGACGAATGGATATTCTCGTTCACTTTCGTGACATTTATATTCGTGTACTATCGTGTACTAGAAGTCAGTTCCCGTTTTATCATTATTGGAATTGATTGGAATGGCTCTTAGCTGAAGCTTCTCTCTTCTCTGAAGCTTAGAAAACATTATTCTGAAGACTGAACAACAAGGGAAGAGGTATAAAGCTTTGTCAAGCTTGTTAAGGTCAGATATTTTTGTGTGGGCCCTATGCTATCAAGCCTTGTTCATGTTTGGTAAGATCTAGGTAGACTATAGTATTATCATTAATATGGTGGATCAAGTGAAGAGTGTGAGCTAAAGAACTTGGTGCTGCCATCATCAGCTCGTCGACAATGACACTATAACCTGTTTAATACGAGAAATTTAAATGTATAGATCTACACGTATTTTGAATGTCTACTTCTCTGTGCAGGAGCAATGGCTACTATCCAGCTATCCCAACATTGTTCCTCTTGGCTATACTAACGGACGAGACTGGACAGTTTGAGGTAAGGGTTTAACCGTGTTTGGTTTCTTTTAATATTGTCCTATACTTACAGGACTGGAGTATGACCTGCTCGTTCGAGCGTTGCTGGGTAGCTCAGAGTCATCAACGTTTCTCAAGCAAAGTTTAACTGAGTTACGAGTTGGAGCCTAGAATCAAAGAAGTCCAGCAGCCTGCTAAATCGTTTTGAAACGTAATTTGAAGGCATTCAATCATCTTGAAGTTGCCCTGGGTCACTGTAATCGTGCTGCAGCACAACTGGCAACTCCCCAGGCCTTTGTGAAGCAGCTCCCTATAGGCTATGTGCATCTTTTGTGTACTCACTCTGTGCATTTTCTGTGTACAAATTTCTATTATTGATTTATTAAATATTTTTGCCGACCACAAATACAATGAAAATTTGACGCATGCGCAGACAACTAGTACTAGTTGTTCGCCTAACCGTTATAAAAGCGAAAACTCGGCCTGGGATCGAGGCTAGTGCAGAGACTAAGGTTGCATGTGCAGACATGATCACTGCATGTGCAGAGACTAATGGTTGCATGTGCAGACATGATCACTGCATGTGCAGAGACTAATGGTTGCATGTGCAGACATGATCACTGCATGTGCAGAGACTAATGGTTGCATGTGCAGGCATGATCATAGCCTCGATTCAAGGCCGAGACTTGAGTCGAGGCTAGCATGATCACTGCATAAGGCGATCATTGCACGTGCATGCTATGTCGGTATATTCACACCAGGACACGCCTATGTATATGCAGACATTGTTATTGAAACACACGGCGCGCCATACAGCCGCCATGTAAATTTTCGGGAGGTTGTCCTCCAAAAACTTTTTATGACGTAATGCGATGACGTCGATGCAACCGCTCTATAGGTAGATCTACTGCATTTATCACTCGCCTGGTTTCTATTATAATGTCACCAGCCGAGGATTTGCACTTTAGTGTTCTAGTTCTAGTACTGAAGTTCTACTAGTTCTACTAGTAGTAGAACTTCACCATGCATTCAAATGATGTTAGTACTAAACAAAAAATGAAAGCACCGCGGGTGCTGATGCCTCCTCGGTGGAGGTGCCAAAGCTACATAACATAAACTACTAATAGCTAGCTTTTATACACACAATTATGATGAACATTTTAATTTTGCTGCATGCATCGCAGGGAAACTCAAATAGTGGGTAATGAATGACCATGATTGAAACGATCAATGCCAAAAGTTCAAGTCTAAAATTAAAGTCAGCAGAGCCTTGCAGCTCTCTTCTCACTCGTGCAGCTACCAATAGCTAGCGTTCTAGAGCCATGGCAGAGCTAACTACTAAGTAGAGAAGCAACACTCTGTGAACAAGTTTTGCTACGGACTCTTCTGAAAAGGCTGCATTTAACGGAAACCGGGTGACAACCCAACTTAGCTACGTAGACTATACCTGATAAATATACATGCAGGGTGATATTCAGATGAGTGTGTCAGTGGCAATGGCATTCCAAGTAAGCAAAACTAGGCATAACTCGAGAACGAAGCTTTATTTTGCAAATCCACAAATAGCATACCAAGAAAACATGACTAGAAGCCTATTCAAGCTATTGAAACTCTTACTTGCAACTTCATTGATCCTTGAGCAGCTGAAATAGTCTACACACACACAAACACACTACCGTATACCTCGCTTGCGCATGCGCACAGAGGCATAACGAGCTGGAGGATTTGTTTCAGTTGTGACACATCCACCGAGGCATCAGCACCGTCGATGCTTTCATTGTATCATTTTTAGGAGCTACGATCCCAAACGACCCTGCAGTCAGTATTAATTACTATTATAGCCTGTAATTAAATAATTATTTGTACAGTGTGTTCTTCTATAAAATGTCTTATGTTGAGACTTTTTGTTAACCTTTTGTGTTTGGTGTTTATCGATTCAAACTTTAATACGAGCAGTTAACGGGAGCATATTCCTGTCGTGTGAATGTATACCATCCATTTAAGTTGTCGCCTTGGCCACGTTTTTGAATTAAGTGGCGGCAGACAAGGCCGTGCAAGGAAAAAAAGGTTTTCATGTTGTTGGGGTTATTGGTTTCCTCATTGTCATAATTAACTTATTGCTGGGGAGTGGTGGTCTGGTTGCCAGGGGAGCATACAGTAACACCTAGTAGTCTAAGAGCACTCCTCTCGATCAAATTTGGCATGAATTTAGTCTCAACACAGTCACTTGAATAGTGTGAGGTGTGTGACATGTCATAGTGTGTGTGTGAGGTGTGTGATATGTGAGTGTGAGGTGTGTGATATGTCATAGTGTGTGTGTGAGGTGTGTGATATGTGAGTGTGAGGTAAGGACAAAGAATATATGCACTGGCAAAGTCACGAGCATGTTGGCTTTATAAGGCGCGCGCGGTTAATGTTTAGATTCACTTCCGCCTGTTGCGGTACAAAAGGCCCGTGCCCTGGGCAGACCTTTGACCCCAGCTCCAACATTCAAATATCTGTAAACAGCTCTCGTTTCTTTTCCCTCTTCATAGCCCTTTCAAACGATTTAGACAGCTCTAAAACAAGCATGCGCATTTTATACCAGGGTGGGGATACATGCACGTGGTTTTTTTTTAACACAAGCAAACAAAAAACACATAATGGCTACTTATACAGAACAAGCAAGACTCAAGGTACCACAGAAGACATTACATAAATAAGATGTAGATCTACATCTATTCAGCTTCAGGTACGGTACAGCCAGCATCCTCCAGTGCACTTTCTGGAGGAGTTCCAGAAGTTGCTTGCGCTGTTCCCCGACGTCACTCTTGACGAAATTGATTCGGCGCCATCCGAAGGTAACACTGGAAAGTAAATATTAGAATGATGATTTCAAATACAATTAAATTACCATCAGTGTCAGGCGGGTGTAATACATCCAGTGGTGAAGCTGCTCCCCCTCCAGCAAAGAGAGGTAATTCTAGAGGAATTAATTTCAATAATTATCACGTGATATGGATGACGATCACTTATCTTTTGCACAGGTGTTTCTCGAGTTCGAGTAAGGACAGTTGGGGGTGAAGCCGGTCCTTTGAGGCCTAAGAAAGGTGAATGTCACTAACCTGTACATATGAATAAAATGAGTGGTACTTTCCTTAGGTCCCGGAGGGTATGATCACGATGATCCTCCAGTCTTGAATGGAGAGGGTCCCTGCCCGTACTGCCACCTGTCACCGTGTGTCAGAGCCAGACCACCCAGCTGGCTGATTGGAAGCGCTGCACCTAATTTGGGGAACATGGTGAAGCGCTTCAAACTATACAGAAAGTATTGGACGCTGCTAGGTCAGTTGGGGGTATGGAATCACCCTCTATATATGGCATATAAAGTGACCAAAACCAGTGCACATGACAAGAGGGATGTGATGCCTGACTGTGTATTGAGAGTAAGTTATAAATGATGCCCACTTTACAGTGCAAGTACAATCAATTGCTATATACCTTTTCCAGGAGGTGCGTGAGCGATTTCCGAATCCAGATGGAGTTCCATACACAGACTTCCAGTCTTCTACTTCCTTTATTGTTTAATTATGTAAAATGCAATTATAAAATGCTGATTGGCTAGTCAAAATTTGCACGGATACGTACTTACTTTATATGTCTTCATAAAGACCTTCGTCAAGTACATGTACACCATCGTTTACTAGGTCCTCGTTTTCATCTACTGGTTCATCTGATTGCTCAGGTTGCACGTCCTCTACAAACTCACTGCACATATATACATGTAGCAAAATTAAATTATATGTAAAATAAATTATGTAGATTGCACATAAAATATATTATACGCAGTACCTGAGGTCAACTTTTCTCTGCTGCTCGCCATATTTCTCCGGCAAAGTTGAATGATTTTTCCACCAGCACTCTTACGGGAGTCCTACGATCCGGTCTTCTCATGCCCTGAACCAGTCGTTCACTTGTACACTCTCTATGTACATTCTCGTTCTGAAGTAAACAAATGAATGAATGTACAGTCACACATACATTATTAGCCAGCATAACGTACCCAGTCCATAATAGCAAGGTTCATTCTCATGTTGAATGTAGCTTCCACGAAGTGTACACGTTTTGAGATGTATGTGAGCAGCTGGTGATTGAAAGACTCCACCCAGAATGTGTCTCGACACTGTAAAAACAACATCATAGAAATTTATATAATAATTAGAAAAAAACCTCACTCGACACTGATTCGGCATTCTTGTAAATAAGGGTGTCTTTTAGTGCTGACGTGAATGACTCGATTGCAAGAGGATCCTCTAGTTTTATCTTCGTGGGCTTGTACCCTGGACGCTTACAGGGTGACGCTTCGTTACAATCCGAGTGCTCGTTCTGAGAACACGATTATAAATGTTATTAGTGTACAGAGTACGGACAACTTGTTATCATACACACTCACCTGATAATGCTCCAACTTGTCCAACAAGACAGAAATAACCTCTCTGCTATCCAAGGGCAATGAGCCTCTAGCTTTGCCCTATCTATCCTAGCTACAAAAGCCTGCTTTGCATCTTCAGTATCGAAATTCAGCTCCATTTGGTACCGAAAACCATGCCTAGCACGCTTCTTCTTGGGTAGAGAACAAGAGTTGTCACATCTTTCAGCCATTTTTTTTGCTCTTTTTTGGAACAAAGTATCTCGTGAGCCAAGGTGCTACATGCAGGCTATAAGGGCGTATCAAAGTAAAACCGTGTGCATGAAGCGAGCAGTGAAGCAAAAGAGGCCAGAGAGTTTACCGCACACGGCCATATTTAATCATTTCCGACTAGAGTGCCCAGGGCACGCCCCTTTTATAGTCAGCATGCTCGTTTAAACGAGAGGTTCAAATCATAATTATAAAAATTAATGACAGTGTTACAATTAAAGATAATGCTGCATCTACGTTTACATGCAGATATATAATTAATTATGTGCGGAGGGGCTGCTCGGGTGCAGTATCACTGCACTGTAAAGGTACGTGTTATCAATGAAGGGGTACAATTAAGGGTAGCTAAGAAATGGGGGCCTGAGGGTCCTGGTAACAGTAACAATGCTCCCATTGGTCAGGGAGAGTATAGGTATCTAAGGGAACGAGAGGTAACCAGTTGCCAGGCTTCATTCTCAAGCTGTTTACATAACGGTAAAGTGCATGGCCTCTCGGTTCTCGGAAATACTTCTCAAAGACTCTACGTATACTCCTCAGACTATTGATGGCAAGACCAGGGCTGTCTTGAATTGGAGGCACAAACGCTGCACTGCATTTTCAGGCAATGTAAGTGATGCTATGACAGCAGGATTTATAGGTGGCAGGATCTGCAGATGATTTATGCCTACCGGCACGCCCCCCACAATAGGAGCCACCTGGAGCTGAGGAGGTTGGACTAGTTGCTGAGGGGTCCGACACTATGAAAATTTGTGTATGGGATTTTAAAATCTCGAGATTCGGGAGATTTTACAAGATTTTAAAGATTTCAGAGATTTTGCAGATTTTAGAGATTTCAGAAGATTTTTGGAAGATTTCAATGATTTTAGAGATTTCAGAAGATTTCAGAAGATTTCAGAAGATTTCAGAAGATTTCAAGGACTGCAGGGGCCCATATAACAGCTCTTTATCCTATTATTGTACAAAAAAAACAAAAAAAACAAAATCATGTGGGTGTTAAGTCACCCCTAGTTTGCGCTAGTCTCATGAATCAGCCACACCTTTGGTGTCAGTCTGAGCACTCTTTACGTGAAGTCATTTCACAATGGAATGTATTACGTCACTGTACAAGCTAACAAAACCATAAAAATGCAACCACATCCGCTATCTCTGCTCAGCCACATCACTGCTTGCTGCTCAACCGCATGTAAAGTTTCACTATTTGCTGCCTCCTATTCAACTCACCTAATGCTTGTGAGCAATCTCATTGGTCACGTTGGAAATCCGCCGTGGCCCATGAGTTCATGTAAAGAGTGACAGACACCAAAGGTGCGGCTGATTCATGAGACTAAGTTTGCGCATGCGTAGTAAGTTACAAGACACTCCCAACAAGAAGGTACTCCCCCTCACCTACAAGATGGCTACATGTAACAGAATCACAGCTCCCGAGTTGGAGCAGTTCCTAGTCGCTACTGTTGAGTTGACTGGCCGTGTACTAGGAGCAGGTGCCTATGGCAGTGTGGAGGAGGTGGAGATACCTGGAGCAACGGTAGCTGCCAAGAAACTGCACCAACAGCTTGTCAACCTGGGCTCTCCACAGCAGGTAGATCTATCCACTGCTTATTTTTCTAGTCAGCATAGATTATATTTACTGGCTGATTTCCCCCACAGGTTGAGAAATGGGTGAATGATTTCGTGGAGGAGTGTAAGCTGATGAGCCAGCTCCGTCACCCTCACATAGTACAGTTCCTGGGGGTGTGCTATCTCCCTGGAGCCCAACTCCCCGTCCTACTCATGGAGAAGCTACAAACCAGCCTCGACAACCTTCTGGAAACCAGCCCCAACATTCCTATTGGCCTCAAAGTGCACCTTCTGACGGGGACTGGCCGAGGGGTGGTCTATCTGCACAGCCGCACTCCACCCATTGCCCATCGTGATCTGTCTGCCAAGAACATTCTAGTCGATAACGGTCTCAATGCCAAGATAGCAGACTTGGGTGTTTCTAGGATTGTGAACATTCAGCCTGGCCGGCTAGCTGCCTCGATGACTCAAATGCCAGGCACTGGTGTGTACATGCCACCAGAGGCAGCTCAAGAGGAAGGGGTCACACGATACAACACTGCCATAGACATCTTCTCCTTTGGTGTGGTATCTCTCTTCACACTGACGCAAACTTTTCCCAAAGATCTCAAACCTGCTAATTATTATGATTCAGCTACTCGAAGGCTGGTTGCTCGCTCTGAAATCGAACGCCGCGAAAATTACATCGAACCAATGAAAGCAGCTCTTGGTGAGACCCACCCCCTAGTCCAGTTGACCCTCGCTTGCCTGGAGTATGTATCTGAAGATCGACCATCTGCTGTGGTGGTGTTGAGAGGATTGGAGGAGGTTAGAACAACACTCCCTCAGAATTGCACCCAGACCAAGCTGGAACTGATTCAACAGGTGGCTGTGAAGGATGAAGAGATACAGCAAGTTGCTGAAAGAGTTACCAATGAGAAACAAGCTCAAATTGATCAGTTTCAACATCAAATTTCTGAGAAAGATACTCAAAATACTCGATTACAAGCATCTATCGATCGTCTTCAAGCTGAGAATCGAGAGCAAGTTCGTGGACTGGAAGAACTGACCACTCTCCAACAAAAGCAGTTGGAAGTTCAACGCAGAGAAATTGCTCATCTCTCCAGTTCAGTGAGGTCTCTACAGATACAGCCTCGGGAGGACACACCTCAGGGCTCAGGACAGAGAGAGGTGACTGTGTGAGGGGGGAGTCCCTTATGCATACATGGAGTTGTGCCTCAATATGTATTGTCTTGAGTGTACTTTTGGTTGCCATTGCCTAGAATAGGAATAATAGTTTTGATGAGCAAATGTATGCCCACAAGAAGGGTGGTGGTGTCAGTGGGTGGGGCAATGGGTTGGGATGGCAACAACTACTAAAATGCCCTTAATTAATTATTTTAATAATACAACCTTAATTGTTTGTGCAATACCACCACTCACATAATGTCAATGAATCTATTTTTACAGGCAACCACAAACAAAACCACACAACCAATCAAGATTGTTGATTCAAGCACTGGAAACGCATTGCTACCACACAAGTCGACCACACCACAACCAACTGTTCCTACTGCCATCACCTTCAACTGGACAACATGCAAGCGCATACCAAGGACGATGATTGTGTTGAGAGTGTACGGTCAACCTGTGGCTATCAACGGGAAGGTGTACATGAGAGGCTTGAGTAACTGGACTGAGACTGTGCTAGTGTACACACCAGATCAGGATAGCTGGTATGAGCTGCCACCTCCTCCAGTGAGGAACTTCACCATAGCAACACTGAGAGGTCGACTGCTAGTGGTCGGAGGTCGCGACAGGTCAACTAATGAGAAGACGAATACCATCCTAACATTCGATGAGAGCTCTCGACAATGGGTCCAGTCACTTCCCCGCATGCCAAAAGCATTAGCTGAGCCAGCAGTTGTTGAATATCAGAACCATCTGATCGTTATCGGTGGAGTTGACTCAAACGCCACTAGGATAGCTGACGTGAACATTCTGAACACAAGTAACAAATGGATCACAGCCGAACCACTTCCCCGCACTGATGACTACATCACTTGCCTAATTGGAGACACACTGTATCTTGTACGTCAAGACACTAAAGAAGTGTTTCGAGCTCATGTACCCTCCCTCATATCACGAGCCAGTTCTGGTGTGTGGGAATCTGTCGGAAGTGTGCCATTGTATCGGTCGTCTCCCATCGCCATCGGCAACACCCTCCTGATTGTGGGGGGTAGTGAAGTACAAAGAGGTAACGCTACTTCAAGCATCCATCTGTACGATCCCACTAAAGACCAGTGGACACAATGTGGTGACCTTCCCGAGAAAATGAACTGTTGTTATTGCATTGAACTATCTGGCAAACTGTGTGTACTTGGTGGTGAGAGTGGTTACAGGACTATCAGTTCTGTGTACACATCAATCCCTTCCATTACACACTAGTAGTTAATTTTAATTGGAATTCCATGTTTATTATATAATTATAAGCATCATTATCGTACAATTATGTGTCAGTTGATTGAATATTGTTTCCGATATACATTATATACACAAGACAACATACAGTAACAGTGAAGCACACTTGTATACAGTTGGTGTGGTGACATACAAACAATCAGTGTAACCATAGAAACAGACAAGATTGAGGGGGTGGGCTCACACCCACGACTCTGCACTAGAATCAGGACTAGCTCCAGTCACCACTAAGCTATCATGAGTTCCACTAGAGGCAGAGTTCAAAGCAGCTCTCTCCAACGCTTATCTGTTGAGCTCTGACAGTTCCACCAGCTCCACCACTTGTGGGATGGCTTGTCGAGACTTGCTGAGGTCGGCAGTCACACTCTGTAGCTCAGCGATAACCTCATCTTCGTTGAAGGACTGACGAGATAGCTCCTGGAGAGAGATATGACATCCTCTGGTGTATATGTGTGTGTGTGTGTTTTGCCTCTCTTTCGTTTTCTTCTTTCCTCCTTTCTTTTTTGTTGCCTTTAATTGTTCATTTTTTCTTTATTGCCTTCAAAAAAGTGGGCGTTTTGTTTACTTACTTATTGCCACAAATTTAATAGCCACAGGCGCTACTATACGTAATATACTAGGCAGGAAGAGGAAACCCAATATCCATGGTAATCATTATTTACGTGTAGCTAGCTGCTTTATCAAGTGAAGTACAAGACAAGAAAGACTACACATTCAAGAGTGAAGGATTGACCTATATACCGCACTACATCAAGACACACGTACCTCAAGAATCAAGCACTATAAGTTCTACCACCCTGTGCCTGTGTGCCTGTACTAGCTGTGTGCCTGTGTGCCTGTACTAGCTGTGTGCCTGTGTGCCTGTGTGCCTATATATATCCACTACTATGGCTGAGGCCCACCAAGCTGTAGCATTTCAGTTTCGTGTCACAGAGGAGGGTATTGATGTGCACTTTGATCGTGATGCTATCAGGACTGCTCTCAGATCTCTACTGGGTTTGTTTCGATCGCGATATCTGCGACTACGAAACACACTACTACGCGGAGTGTTCCCTGCATCTCCACTCTCTCTGGTGCTCGTTATATCGCTAGTCATAGGGGCATACTCAATAGGCCACGACCCTTCTTATGGTGTCATAGCGTGGATACAAGGTGGACAAAGGTGTGTGTGTGTGTGTGTGTGTGTGTGTGTGACCTCTCTGTAGAGACCACCAGTACTTCCCCTACACATGACTTCCTCTACCTCTTGTGGTTTATGACAGGATATTTGGGCTAGGGGGTTAATAGCTGAAGCATGAATCTCATTATCTAAGCATGAATAGACTCTAGTCCACCTGCTAGCATGTGTTTTGTGGCACAGAGTTCTGGGAATGCTGGTTATACACTGACACCCTTGTCTGATGACAAGTCCACTTACTGCAGTGTTGATTGGTCTAATTGTCTACACTTTGTTCAACCAATTTTCACCTCACTTCCTTATAGAGACATAGAAGGTTGTATGAACAGACATTGTTTGCTTATGAGGGGAATCATTTTACTCCCTACAGTGATGTACTGCCGACTGTACTCACCTGGTTGCTATTGGTTACACAGTCTGTGTTTCTATGGTTACTGCTCTCCTATATACAACGCTACTCACTCAAAGCACTGCTGTGTTATCAGGGATGGATGTTCGATGAAAGAGGGTGTGTGTGGGCGTGTGTGTGCTCTAAGTAACCATATTATTGTTAGTGAAAGTTCATACAAACAATACAGAGAATTGTTTTTATAACACCAAATACTTCCCCTCTATAATGATAGCAAGCAGAGTGTGGTCACCAAGGTGTGGGCTCTCCTAGTGACGATGCTCACTGGACCTTTCAAACCAATGCTCAATAGTTACCAGAAGGCGTTACCACGGCTACCCGTACCACCGCTCAAGGATACTTGTCAGAGGGTGAGAGAGTTGACCTCCACACACCACACACGCCCACTCCACTCACACACACACCCACACACACACACAGTATCTGGACTCTGTGCGGCCACTATTGGATGATGAACAATACACGGAAATGGTCGGACTAGTGGAAGAGTTCAAGGTACAACCAAACCATTCAATAAATAGCTAGGGCAGTTCTAACACATCAGTAACCGGCACGAGTGGTGGCTATTCTCAATTAATTTTCGTCTTTTATAGCTCAAACGTATCCTAGGGTCATTTACAATCTATTAGCCTCCCATGGTCCACCTGATATCACTGCATGGTCCACCTAATATCACTGCATGGTCCACCTGATATCACTGCATGGTCTACCTGATATCACTGCATGGTCCACCTGATATCACTGCATGGTCCACCTGATATCACTGCAGTATATTGTAGTCTCTCCTTGTACAGAGTGGTCCAGGTAAGAAGATGCAACGCTACCTTGTCCTCAAGTCATGGTGGGCCAGTAACTATGTGACTGACTGGTGGGAGACTTACGTCTACCTGTATGGACGATCTTCCATCATGATCAACAGCAACTACTATGCTTGTGTAAGTGTATAACAAGAGGGAGAGATGGTTACCTTGACGATAGCTGGAATGTTGTTACTATAGACTCTAATTTATTGACTCATGATACTGTATTAATTTTTTTACGGTAGAATAATAATTAGTGGAATTTGACTTGCAAACAAAATCTAAATTGTGGTTTTGCTGTTTGGCAATTCTCTGTTGCAAGTGCACTGCAATCCACTGTATAGAATACCTGTTCATCATTACCCCCACATACCCCCACACCCACGCCCACCCACACACACACGCCCACACACACAGGACAGTGTGGCATATGACTTGACTAGATCACCAGTGGCACGTGCTGCCATGATCTCCTACACTACCATGAGGTTCAAGGTGGACATAGAGAGAGAGAGACTCAAGCCTCTGGTAGTATTGGACCTTGTACCCTTGTGCTCGGCTCAGTACGAGCGTGTGTTCGGGACCACACGGATACCAGGAGTGGAGGCTGGTGTGTGGGAGTGTGTGGGCGTGTGTGGCTCTTAGCTATAGTGTACAGTGCACTAGCAAGAATTATTTACAGCCTTGTGCTGTTTCCACAATAAATTCAATCGTTTTGGTAGCTATTTTTGAGAGCCCGTAATTTGTGTTCAGATTGTCCAATTTTGAAACTAATTGATGCATTCAATAGCTCTCAGAATTACCTTTCCAATGGTGTGCTTTAGATACAAGTTCTAAGTTTAAATCCAGCAATTTTAACAAAAAAGTAAACATTTATTAAATCTCTAAACTTCACACGCCCACACACAGATAAGTTAGCTCATGTGACTCCTAACGAGTGCCTCCACTGTGTTGTGTACAAGGCTGGAAGATGGTACAAAGTTCAACTGGCCACACCCAAGAGACTGTTCACACCACCGGAGATACAACAGTGAGTCATGTGTTGATTATGGTATGATTGTACAAAACTTAGTTGAGATTGTCCATTTTCATTTTACATTTGGTAGGTCTATCCCACAGTGTGCTTAAATTGACGTTTACTGTCGGACCAAATTGTCCATTTTCTAGAGAACAAATAAGTCCTCAGTCTTTTTTTTTCTAAGTTAGGCCTGTGATTGGAACGTCCAAACTCCAGCTAATAGATACATTTTCGAGGAAGAATTTACAAGTTTGTTTAGATCAGTGATTGCTTTGAGCACCGTAACACGGCTGACTTGTACTGTGCGTGCCATGCATACACTCACAGACAGTATGAGGCGGTGTTTGCTGATGCTGGTGAGGGCAGTGTGAGCTGGGGGGAGGAGCATCTGGCTGCACTCACTGCATGGGACAGGAAGTCATGGGCAGAGACTAGACAGCAATACTTTAGTAGCGGCATCAACAAGGTCTCCATGGAAACAATAGATAAGGTAAAGAGAGGGCAACTATTCTGCCCCTCACACGCACACACACACACACACACACTTCCCCCACCCACACGCACACACACCCACCCATCCACACCCACCCACACCCACACACACACAGGCTGCCTTTGTGATGTTCTTTGATGAGCACTCCCCCTCCATGAGTAGCGATGATGGAGATTGCCTCACCTCATACTGTAAAGACCTCCTCCACGGCAGCGGTCATTCACGATGGTTTGATAAGTCACTGACACTCGTCACATTCAACAATGGAAGGGTCAGTAACAACCCCGGCCGTTATCCTCGCCTCTTCCACCTGATTAATTAATTAGATTCCACTGAGTGTGTTTACACGGAACTATGAAATATGGTGGCTTTGGGACACACACAGATACCTCATGCCCATTATCTAATACAGCGTAATATTGAAATACCTACTGTAATTAGAACTATATCGTATATCGGGTTTGGAATGCGAGCGAGGTTAATGGATTGTGACTGACAAGCATTGATTGATTGTGACTGACAAGCATTGATTGATTGCTAGTGTTTTGCAATTGCAAATTTGAATCGAATTGAACAATCTCGCATTCGAAACCTGATAAGTAATACAGCGTAATATTGAAATATTTACTGTAATTAGAGCCATAGTTACGTGTATATAACCTCTCCCTCCCTCCTATAGTTTGGCATCAATGCCGAGCACTCGTGGGCGGATGCTCCCATCGTGGGCTATCTACTCGAGTATTGCTGTAACTTGGAGCATAACATTGGCTATCATGAGAACGGGTCTTGCAAGGGTCGTGTTGAGACCACACCCCCTAAACCACAGCGACTAGAGTGGGACATCACCACAGAGGTAACAGTATTATTACAAATACTTATTGTAACAAGCTTTTTTGCAATCCTCTAAGTTGATGGTGACCACTCGTTGTTATATTATTTTTCCCATGTAGCAATAATGTCTCTCCACTATTTTTTATGGCGCTTTAGATCATGTTTGTCATAAATACTGCAATCTGATTGGTTAGAGGAAATGTTCTATCCAATTTAGAAAATCATGTACTTCAATAGAAAATCATGTAGCAAAGATTAGATAAGAACATTCAAATCCGATTGGCTAAATACTCATGGTTGCTATGATCTAAAATGCTTAGACACTGTTTAGGAAGTTTCCACATGATTTAGAAGTCCTCAGGGCTAGTAGAACCCTCACTACGTTCGGGATACTACAACCAGCCCTTTGGGCTTCTAAATCATGTAGAAACTTCCTAAACAGTGTCTAACTATTATATAATGATGGTAATAATAATCAATAATATTCGGTAATTAGTTCTTGTTACTATAATCAATTTAATTACATTATTAGTAACTGTACCCCCCCCCCTCTCAGGCTGTGTCTCGTATTGACGCTGCTTTGACCTTTGCCCTCGACAAGATAGCAGACACTGATGTGTATGTACTAGAGCACAGTGATTTTGGCAAAGGAGACATCAAGAAATGCAAGATCAGCCCCGATGCTTTCATCCAGATGGCCCTCCAGCTAGCCTACTACAAGGTGTGTGTGAGTAGAGCTGGTAGGTCCCACTAGTTGGGTTTACCAAGCTATAATAGTTCCTCGGTAATCGCTGAGGATACACGTCATGTGTGCTAGCTCTAGTTAGCCAATGAAAAATGAGATCTAGAAATTGAATCGCGCTTGTTCAATCCATGCACCACCACTGACCAGTGTGGGCACTTCCTCTGTATGATAGCTACTTATTGGCACTCCCTGTGTATGATAGCTACTTATTGGCACTCCCTGTGTATGATAGCTACTTATTTGCAGTGAGATTAGAAATTTATTTCTGCGGTGTACAGGATTCCAACAGCAACTTCTGCCTCACTTACGAGGCTTCTATGACGAGGTTGTTTCTGGAGGGACGCACGGAGACAGTCCGTCCCGTTACCATGGAGTCAACGGCTTTTGTACGAGCCATGTGTGACCCCAATGCATCCGTACGTTGTGTGTGTGTGTGTGTGTGTGTGTGTGTGTGTGTGTGTGTGTGTGTGTGTGTGTGTGTGTGTGTGTGTGTGTGTGTGTGTGTGTGTGTGTGTGTGTGTGTGTGTGTGTGTGTGGGTGTGTGTGTGTGTGTGTGTGTGTGTGTGGGTGTGTGTGGGTGTGTGTGGGTGGGTGGGTGGGTGTGTGTGTGTGTGTGTGTGGGTGTGTGTGTGTGTGTGGTGTTACTTTCTGGTTTTCCATTAACTGTTTGCAGCCTAGCTACCTTCAAAAGAGCGTTTCTAATGGAATCTAGTGTTTTTGTGTGTGTGTGTGAATGGATTAGGAACCTCAACACTTGTATGGATGCTTTCTCAGAGCGTGTCTAATTACTTAGTACTAATAATTCCCCCTTGCTCTTGACCATATAGCGGACTAATGTTTTCCTTCCCTCTTTTCCCTTAATTAGAACGAGGAGAGGGAGTGTCTACTCCGTGTTGCCGTGGACAGACATGCCCTTAGTTACAAGCTAGCCATGACTGGGAAAGGAGTTGATCGTCATCTCTTCTGCCTCTACGTTATGTCTCGATATCTCAAACTAGAGTCTCCATTTCTGGCCAAAGTCTTAGGAGAGCCGTGGAAATTATCCACTAGTCAAACGCCTGGTCAGCAAACTGGGAAGATTGATTTCAACAAGATGCCTAAGACGATTAGCCCAGGAGGTGGCTTTGGACCGGTGGGTTGCGTGTGGAGATACTGTATTACTAGAATAGGTGGTGAGAACCCTTTGCAATCAGCAGAAAATTTGACACTAACTTTGTGCATGTAGGATCGTGATGTAGCTAGTAGACTTTATTTTAAAATTCTTAAACGTTCTGGTCGGCATTAATGCTCCATATGGAATCATGTGTGTATATTAATGCCAGCTGTTGTTTAGACTATGTACCATGAAGTGCATTTGAAGTGTATTTGCACGAAAACAAAAGTTTTGGGCCCGAAAGTAATAGGCCTTTCAAAGACCTACACAATGTTATAACAATGTACAATGTATTTATCCACTGTTTACATTCTAATCATCTTTTGTGTCTCTAAAGCCTTTCAGTACATTTACCACCATACATTTTCACTTCACTTGAAATGCCAACCTTATTAGAGAGAGACCAATATAAGCCTTTATGCTTGCTTGGTGAGAAGGGTTGTAGCTGTTATATACAGTAAGTTATATACTGCCACGCCCCCCTACAGGTGGCTGCCGATGGTTACGGAGTCTCGTACATTATTCAAGGAGATTATTTCATTTATTTCCACGTGTCCAGTTTCCATAGTGCTCCAAATACCAACTCAAAGAAATTTGCTGAAACCATCAAACAAAGTATGGCGGATATGAGGGATCTCGTGTTGAGCAAATGAGAGGACAGACCTGACAATTAGTGATCACTACTATTGTACGTGTGTATGTGTATATATTTATTATGTCTTCATTATTTTGTTTTACTCAGTGGAATATTATTTATCACATGTGAACAGGCGGTCTTTACCTAATGTGAAAGTTGAGTGCATGCATCCTGTATGCAGTAGCTAGCTTGGTTTTAATACGGATGCATATTATTGCATTGCATTGACGGGCTAGCTATATACGGCTGGGCTAGTGTTGTTTCAAGAGCTAGGTGAGTTAGCAGTAGCTAGTATTACTGTAGCAGCGTTGTTATTATTACAATCAGGAGTACTCGTGTTACAATACATTGATAGCTTGACAGTTTATGTTGACTCCTTGCCCACACACAACACTACACTAGACACGATGTTACTAGTATTAGCTGTTGTTACATCACTATTCCTCTCCACTGGGCATGCTCTCAACTTCTGCCAGAACAACAGTTTCCATTCACTGGAGAGAGACTTCCTATCCAGAGTAAAGAACCGCTATCAGATCACTCGCACTTTCTACCCTCCTCGAGACCCTCGCCCGGTCGTTATCAAGATCCATTATTCGTACCCTGATGGAACCAATCAGACGTGGTTTTGGAGTGAATCACAATTTTATCTGATTCAACCGCTCGAGATATTTCAGTACACTTCATTATTTTTCTCTAATTTGCCGCGTAGACAGACGGAGGTGACGCTCTCACTGAGTCAAGAGTGCGAGGGGTTGGGGGAGGAGCTTATGGAAGTGCTCACTCAGCGGGTAAGTTGTTAGAACTTAGAGGATTTAAAGTAATTTGCGATCCTTCCTTTGAATTTATACATGTATATCCTGTGAGGTGGTATTGATATGGCCCTTGTTACGTGATACTGCTATTCACTCATAATATTATTATTGACTTACATCCTTAATTGCATATAGTGCATCCTAATGATCTCACACACCACACCACACGCCCACACACACACACACACACACACACACACACACACACACACACACACAGATGAAACTCTATGCTTCTACGGCCTCCATTTCCCTGGAAGCCGCCCCTCTGAGAATCTCCGATGATTATATTGCAATAGCAGCTTCATTTGAGGAAATCAATAACGATGTACTGCAGAGCAACTTCCTCAAAGTGTGGTTGCACATTTTTCTGATCCTGTTTCCAATCTGTACTCTCTTCTGCCTGTGGCTGTGTGACCCTGTGCAGCTGTTGCTAGGAGACAAAGTGTGGACCAAGCTGGAGGATGAATCCAACCATCCCAGAGTGGCAGCTCTAGTTCAATTATCTGTCCTCTTCACAACCTTTGTGTTTATTCTGGATATTATGGCGTTAGTTGCGACTGTGCTGGGAGATTTCCTAGTGTATAATCGACATGCGGCGTTTTACCTCTCCACAGTAACTGGCTTGATAGTGGACACTGCTGCGTTTGTGTGGGTCATGTTTGTGCTCATTAAAAGCTGCCATTGGGATTGCAAAAACTTCTGGTATCGCTGGAGAAAACGCCAGCCTTGCAATAAAGGAGAATCAGAGAAGATAAAGAAGTTAATGTCCACGATAATGGTGGCACCATTGCTCTGCTTTGCCAACCATTTCCACTACATCATTCTAGCCCTGATAGCAGATCCATTTCATACTGCCGGTGTTATCATCACCTACCTCATAACATTTGCTATCAATTATTTCCTGTTTCAACAATTCTACAATTGTGTCGTGTTTCGATCATTTCACAGACGAATGGGTAACGAACGGAAGGTGTATGCACTTCGAACCCCATCGCGTTCAAATATTTTCAATAGATCTCAATCTGCGTCTGCTCTGCCCGGAACTAGAAAAGTTAAAATCGAACGTGTACCATTTAATACACAAACTGTTGTTTTTGGTTTGCTGATTCTGACTCCATTTATTGTTTTATATGAGGGGATTGTGATTGCTCTGTTCTCAAGTTTGCCCATTTCCAAGACCATAGAAGATGCTCCATCACGGTTATACAGCATATATCAGGGAACTGGGATTCTTATCGTTGTGTTGCTCACCTACAATATTGTACTGGCTCCTAAAGGATTTTCATTAGGTACACCCACACCCACACACCCACACACTTGGCTTTGATATCTGATCACCGACTGTATTCTATAGCTTTAAAAATGTGAATATTGAATTACAAGGATGCCTTACTTGATCAGGGGTCTGTACAATTTCACAAATGTAGCTTTATAATAATTAAGGCTTGTCCAAATTATTGTAATCATGTGTTCATTGCTTTCTGGTAGAAATGTTCCTAACTCACCCTGCACACAATTCTCCGCTAATGATACACACACACACACACACACACACACACACACACACTCTTTAGGAAGAGCTGTTGAGCATGTGGCTAAGCAGATTCGTCTCCCTGAGGAGATAAGGAACTGGACGCTCCTGACAGACGAGGAGAAGTGTGCCAACGTGCTGACCTCCCTCATAGGGGAGGGTGGGCTGCAAGAGCTAGTGGAGATGCGTAACCATCACCATGGCAATGGCACTGACAATGGTCACCATGACGCTGGTAACCAAGACGACGACATTGATGACGTTGACGACAAGCTGGATGGTGAATTGAGGAGCCCCGTTGCTAAGGGCAACAACAACATTAGTATTGAGGGAAGAGAAAGTACTTTTTAATGTGTTACATTTATTTATTTGCTGTACTGATACATAATAATTATTATGATGACTTTATATTATGACTGCATGTGTACAATGGTGTGTTATGTCCGTCCCCTGCCCTGCCCCTGTGTACCCACGAGCATGGGCTGTTTTCATATATCTCACAAAGGTGATGTGCCAGTTACCTCGAGGTAAAGCTGCGGCCACGAAATAAATAGTTAATGGATGGGCGGAGACTGAATGTCACCACACCCCCACCATCAAGAGAACTAGAAGCTAGCTAGCCAGCCATGTCTAATGTCGAGTGTATCCGCAATACTCTGAAGGATGTGTTAGGATGGACGCTACTAGTGCAGGTGGTCCTGGGCTTCCTAGCTCTGGGCATTCTCAATGTGAGTGTCTAGTATCTTGTTCTAATTAATGAACACCAACTGTAAACATCTCCATACGTATACACAAGTACATATCAGATCTCATGTCTATACCTGTGTATGTGTATACACACACACACACACACACACATTACACTCACCCCCCCCCTACACACACACACACACACACACTCACACCACCACCCCCTCACACACACACACACACACACACATTACACTCACCCCCCCACTTCACACACACAGACTATAACACCAGTGTTATTTGCGTCCATCCCTGAGAATGCTACGAGTGGTTGGATAGCTGAGAGTCGGTGTATCTGTATCTGCCCTCATAATCTCAACTACACTGACTACTACAACACCACTCTGTTCACGAGGAAGGTGTACGAACCAGCGGAATGGTGGGTGTGTGTGTGGAGTGGGTGTGTGTATGGTGTGTGGAGTGGGTGGTACGTGGGTGTGAGGAATGGTGAGAGCCTCACGAATATCATCAGAGCATGTCATGTGACAGGCCTTGTCTAGAGCTACAGAATGCTTATAGCGGGTAGTTTTCATTGGTGCAGATTTTCATATGAAGTACCCAATTAAATATTCATACAGCTCAGAATAGTGATGTAGAACTTGTTCACTAAACACTCTCCACTGTAGCTCGTGTGAACTAACACTGCCTGGTGACAAGGAAGAGGAGATATGCCTGAGGTGCTCCTGTAGCTATGAGTCACGCAATGCTGCTCTCATTGGAGTGAGTGCCTCTTGTTGTTATTTATTGCCTCCACTGCAGGCCGCCTACTGTGTTGTTATTTATTGCCTCCACTGCAGGCTGCCTACTTGTTGTTATTTATTGCCTCCACTGCAGGCTGCCTACTGTGTTGTTATTTATTGCCTCCACTGCAGGCTGCCTACTAGTTGTTATTTATTGCCTCCACTGCAGGCTGCCTACTAGTTGTTATTTATTGCCTCCACTGCAGGCTGCCTACTAGTTGTTATTTATTGCCTCCACTGCAGGCTGGCCTACTGTGTTGTTATTTATTGCCTCCACTGCAGGCTATAGTGTACGGTATGCTGGTGATGGTGTTCGTGTGCATGCCTGTCTTCACTGGGTATGTGTGTGTGGTGCCATTCGCACGCAGGAAGCAATCTCTGAGGACTGCCACATCACGAGGTTACAGCCAACTCAACGAGGTGAGGCTGCATGGCTACAGTTGCCCGTAAATAAGTGCCTATAATTATGTAGTAGTCCTTAGCTATCTATGCGTACATTTTCACAATCAATCAGGCCTGTTTTGTAGCTAACTTAGATGATTTCTTTCAATTTCCACCACCCCCCACACACACACAGGGCTCTGGTATTGTTAGACTGAGATCAAATGTTCGAGACACAGACGTCCTCTCAATATCGTCCTCCTGACACTTTAATAATACACTGGACACTATATTAGGTTTTTATTACACAGTTTGTTTTTATTGAGCGTGTTTAATTTGTGTAGTTTGATCAATGTACACGATGATGGTTGTTACATGATTGCCCATATGACATGAACCTGTAATATTACTGCATGAGAATAATGAAACTAAAACTGAAATGAACTTGAATAACAAAACAGCCAATACAACACTTGCATTGTTTCCTAACAATAAGACTATACACACTTGTCCCTCATCACGCTGGCCTGTGTGTGATCAGGGTCCAACTGAAGGAGCTGTTTTATTCGCTCGTTGGCTTTATCACAATCGCCAGCTTCAACGTACAGTCGTGCAAGGTCGTACAACGCTGCAACGTGATTGGGCGATTTCTCGACGGCTCTGAGTAACGTAGTGTGGGCTGCTGGATATAGTTTGAGAGAGTAATACACTAATCCCAGTCTGTGCATTGCATCAACGTTAGTGGGTTGGACCTCCAGTACCATCTTTAGTCTGTGTGGGCGTGTGTGTGTGTGTGGGGGCGGGTAGTGAAATGTGTGGGCGGCTGGGAAATTAGCACTTACAGATTTTCTGCTTCTTTTAGCTTGTACTCATTGTCATGGTAACCAGCCTGTAGTACAGACGCTAGTTCGTACACCAACTGGCTCTTGTATCCGAGCTTCTCAATGAACTCTCTTAATAACTTCTCAGCATGCCGTGTGGATCCTTGTTGTTTCATGCTCATCTTCGCCATGACGATATGAGCTTGTACGTGACGTGGGTCCTGAGCCAAAGCTTTGTTATTATATAACACAGCCTCTTGTGTGCTGTCCAGTTCAACTAGCACCTCGGCAAACTCAGTGTACACACTAGGGTAGCGTGTTCCAGGTGGTATCTTACTCACTATCTTTCTGAGGATGCCTTCAGCTGCAGATATTCTGTTCAGTCTTCGCAATAATCTAGAGTATCTGGTGAACATTTTGAGGTTCTTAATGTCAGCTGAAATAGTTTGATTGCCACCCAGTGCTTCATACACAAGCTCAATGCCATGTCTGTACAACTGTGTGTGTGTGTGGGGGGGGAGGGTGTGTGTGTGTGTGTGGGGGGGAGGGTGTGTGTGTGTGTGTGGGGGGGGGGTGTGTGTGTGTGTATGTGTGTGTGTGTGTGTGTGTGTGTGTGTGTGTGTGTGTGTGTGTGTGTGTGTGGTGTGTGGGGGAGTGGGTGAACAAATCAATAATTGTATAATTGATTAATCTAATTACCGCTAATTAATGTCCTCACCTCTTCAGCGTGTGTGAAGTTCTCTCCCAGCTGGTGGAGGTAGCCGAGGTCAGAGACTGCAGACAAATACAGTGGCTCTACTGATACCGCTAACTGCATCAATGGAATAGCTTGATGGTTCAGCTCAGGATTTTGGTTGTACTCCACTGCAAGATTGTGGGCCATCTTTGCATTCGTGGGGAATGTTTTAATAGCTGCAGAAAATAGTGTTATCTCATTCTTCCAATCTCGATTTCTTAGCAGTGTTTTTGAGGCTTGCGCCAATAGCAGTAATGAGAGTCCAATTAACGATATGATTTTAATGGTTTTCTGTGAGGAGGTGTGCAGTTTCCATAGTCCGTGTGCTGCTAGTAGACATAGTCCCATGCTGGGCAGGTAGAGTACTCTCTCTGCTACAACAAACCCAACAGGGAAGAACAGGTTGGAGGCTGGCACGTACGGGAACACCAGCAGACTCAGACCAAACAACACTGTCCCCCATCGTCGGTAGAGGGCAAAGATTACTAATAAACACACGGCTATGAACGTTACCAGTGTTACAAGATTACGAGGATCTCCGAGGCTCTGGATGAGAGGAATGGTGTGCATGGCGTACTCTGGGCTGAGTTGAGAGGGGACTAACAACAGCCAGCAATGGTAGGAGGTGAGGTAGGCCCAGTGCATCTGTCTGTACGGGGTGGGCAAGTACACCGCCGGGTTCAACTGACTGTGAGGGGGGAAATTATGAAAATGGATGCACGGAAATCAAGTTGTGGCAGCTGAAAGATATTGTGATTAAACGGAGGGGGGGCCGTGCATGCATGTAGTTGAACATCTTCAACAGCTATATACAATTTTCTGAAATTTAGAAAGAGACCTTTCAAACGATAGTTTAATTCCAACATTTGGAAGGGGCCGTAATTTGTCATTCTTCGGCCTTTGATCATGGGCTATAATCCATGCATGACATGGCTGAATATATATTTCATCACCCAAATATAATTATATGATCTTGTTACAAAATTATATTGTTACTGTTTAGCGCAGCTGCTACTTACTATCCAAAGGATGGTCCACCCTTCATGAGCCTGAGTCGGATGTACATGAATCCCACCACGTAACTGAGCAGCACAAACAGTCTGGTCAGAAACCCTTTGTGATGGCTCTTCAGTTCTTTAGGCAATGAGAGCAACCTGAGGGCATCACTCACGGTTAGCTGGGAGGGAGAGGCTGTGCTTACAAACTAGCCTCAGCTACAGCTTGTTTACAACAAACCACCCTCAGCTAGAACTTGTAGAGTGTTACGATTATTACCTGCTGAATCAAAAGGTAGTCCATTGCCAGACACACAGCAATTGCAGTGATCCCAGTCTCCTTACTGAGAGCAGAGCATGTGCACAGCACTAGGCTCAGTGCTAGCCACTGGTAGCCTGTCAGTGAGACATCGTGATGGTACTGGAGCATGCATGATTACTTTATACCTGTAGAATTCTTTGACTGAGCAGCTTTATAGTAGACCAGTATAGAGGCAGTGTAGAACATGGCAGCTAATACATCAGCTCTCCCTACAACCCCAGTTACCTGATAATAGACTAACACTTATAATTTATTTATACACATTGACATAATGATATAGCTGTGCTAACTCACAGCCTCAGTGTGTATGGGGTGGACTGCAAAGAGGAGTCCTGCTATCAGTGCTGGCCACACTTGACTGCAGACTAGACTGACCAGGTGAACGTACAAGTAACACACGACTCCATGGAGGAGAATGTTGACCAAATGATAGCCCATGGGCTCCAACTCGGCCAACAGATAGTTGAGTCGGAACGTGGCCACACACAGAGGACGATATGACTTGTGACTATCTCCACTTGCCATAGGAACTCCCCAGAAATCATTCCACAGTAAATTGCTCCAAGGAACAGTTGGTCGGATATCGTTGTTTTGAATAACTGCTCTCTCATCATCAAAACACAGACCACAGTCCAGACTGTTGAGATACACCAGAACGCCTACTGAGGCAGAGAGCACTGCTGCATACTGATGCAACTTCATTCTGAGCTAGAATAATTTGGGCTTGAGATTGTAATTTTGATATTGGGACATCATCTAAGGTTAACCTCATCTGAGCCTCCTACACAGGTTTCTGGGTAGTGTGCTGCATACCTGAGTCTGTGTGTTGTCGTCCGGTGGCTTTCTCTAAGCATGCAATACTCAGAAACCTTGTCAAGTTGTGAAATTGATACTATGCTTGTGTGCATTCCACAGTTGCAAGCTAACTTCCATAGTTTCTTCTGAGCATGCGCAGTTCATGCAGTGAAGACAGCCTAGTGCAACCACATAGTGTGCTTCATGGTCCAGTGATCAAGGTGTTTGGATTCTTGGACTGTGGATGTTGTTAGAATGCTGTCCTCCTCCAGGTCTCAACTCTCTCTGGCTGGCTTGCTGTGTATGCTAGTGGGTACTCTAGTGTACAGTAACACTCTGCACTGCGGCATTGTGTATGATGACGAACCTGCCATCATGAAGAATAGAGATCTCCGTCCACAGGCGAACTGGATCGATTTATTTTATCATGATTTCTGGGGTACTGTTATCACTAACCCAACCAGCCACAAGTCATATCGTCCTCTGTGTGTGGCCACGTTCCGACTCAACTATCTGATGGCCGAGTTGGAGCCCATGGGCTATCATTTGGTCAACATTCTCCTTCATGGAGTCGTGTGTTACTTGTACGTTCACCTGGTCAGTCTAGTCTGCAGTCAAGTGTGGCCAGCACTGATAGCAGGACTCCTCTTTGCAGTCCACCCCATACACACTGAGGCTGTGAGTGTCCATGCATACACACTGAGGCTGTGAGTGTATATCTAAAATTAATGTTCCTAATACTATACACACAGGGACGTGCTCACACTGGTCGGTGGTGGTGGTCTAAAATAACACCTCTTTAGGCCTATAGTTTACTACATACATAGAAGAGGCAAATTTGTGTGTTGAGGATTGAGAACAGCCTGGGCACACATCACTGTACACCGGAGTGCATTTGTGTATAATGTGATGCATATTTCAACCCCCCCCACACCCCACACCACACCCACACACCACACTCACACCCACACACCACACCCACACACCACACTCACACACCACACTCACACCCACATGTAGGTAGCTGGTCTGGTTGGGAGGACTGAGCTGCTCTCTGCAATATTCTTCAGTCTCTCATTCATGGCCTACCACAGAGCCTACACTCGCGGTGAGTGATGAGTGATGAGTGGGTGGGTGGGGGTGAGTGGGTAGGTGGGGTGGGTGGGGGGTGGGTGGGGATGAGATGTAATTATAATAATCTCACAACTGCATCTTTATTACATTGTCCATAATTTACATTGTCACATAATTGTGTGATTGTGTGTTTTTGCTCAATTATAATTTGTAGAATTAGTACGCTTACTAAAATAATTTGGGGAATGCCCGCACATTATATACTAGTATATGAGGAAATTCGTTTTATATACCAGGTTATTATAAATTGCATTTTTAGTTGCGTCTACCAGCACCTCGACTATCCACCCACTGCATGAGTGTCAATGACTCACCACTCTTTGTGTTGCAGGAATGCGGTGGGTGGGTGTGAGCGTGTGTCTCATGGTGTGTTCTGTGCTCAGTAAGGAGCAAGGTGTTACCGTGGTAGCAGTCTGCACTGTACATGACCTCTTCATTCAACACAGGGTAAGCGGTGTCAACACTGGCTATTCTGTGCAATTAACCACTTGAGTGTTGATTCGATGTCCAAAAGCTGAAAGCTTAGACTTTCAAATGATGTGTTTCAATCCAACATAAATTTTTGTCAGGGGCCATAATTCGTCTTTTTCTGCCTCGGACCATGGGCTATTATTATTCACGGTATCGGCAAATTGGCAAATAGTTTTTATCATCAAATACGAACTTTGATGACACCATTTGAAAGGTCTCACTTTCAGAAAATCATATTATCGTTGAAATTGGATCCACAGAATTCAAGTTATGGCAGCTGAAAGAGTCCCTGAACTGTCGATTAAACAGGGGGGAGGATTAAACACGGGGAGGGGGGGGATTTGCGGTTGAACATTATTTCAACAGCCATAGTTTAGTGCTGTTGATCCAACGTCCATGGTTTTCTGAAAGCTTAGCCTTTCAAATAAGTGCGTTTTAGCAGCTAGGCTATAGTTCCCAGTAACTGTATTTAGCAGCTAGGCTATAGTTCCCAGTAAATACCGTATAGCGGGTAATTTTCGTGGGGTAAAATATTCGTTATTTTCGTGGGCAGGCTGACCTCCACGAAATTTTATCGTAGGCGTGGCTTATCTGAACGTAGGAATGCCGTGCAGCCACGAGACTAAACGAAATTTTTACTCACGAAAACTACCATTTCTCGAGTTGAACGAATTTTTTACCCCACAAAACTTACCCACTATACGTACGGTATAGATTGCTTGAGGATACAAATGATGTCATGTTGCTAGCTCTAGTTAGCCAATGAAAAGTGATATATAAATCAGTTAGATCATGTGCATGAGGTATCTAAGTGTCCCACTACCCGACCACTATATTTAACATTGCTAATTATTACAATGCTCAGAACTTCCTTGTACAGAACACTCCCTCTTCAACGGTCCACTTGCTCCACTCGATATTCTCCAATCGCAAGAGTCTTCCTAGTTGGTTCCCTGCATTCGTTAAGAGGATGTGTATCATAGCAACTGTTACCATGGCACTCCTTGTACTCAGAATCACACTAGTGGGTGGAGCTCCCAAAATATTCCATGAGTAAGTTATTTGTCTGCTGTAATTATTGTTGAAGGTTTCTAGTGTAGAACCAAAGTATTGCCAAATTGAAATTGTCAGCTAACTTTAAATGCCCGTAAAAATTCACAATTAGTATGTCCTTTGAAGTATCTTATGGCTTTCAGGCCAAAGTGATCATTTTCGGGTGATGGGTGTTATTTTCTAACTAAGGCCTGTTTTGGAGCTAATTTGACTTTCGAACATCTTATTTAGTTGCTCTTTGATAGTACTACAATAATCCTTGATCATTTCGGGAGGATAGTATAAGAGTTGTTTGGTGTTTTTCTGAATCAGGCGTTTTGATAGCAAGCTTTGAATGCTCGTAACTTGAGTAAATTGTTGAATGTACGTTTGTATTTGTAATGTCTAAAAATGGTCAATTCGTCGCGCGTGTGGTTTGAGGAAGCCATATGATATCTGCTGTGGCTTTGCCGTGTGTGTCACCAATGATTGTACCCTTACCTTATATGGTGTGTGTGTGCGGTGTCATATAATACTGTGTTGATTCCCAACTGAAAAATGTTGTCTATAACACAACGTGTTACCCCCCCTTGTTATTAGTTAAAAATGGTCCGTTTTTGATAGCTACATTGAGTTCTTGAGTGAGGATTGTCAATTTCACAATTAATAGATGTATTTTGTAGCTCTTTAAATGGCCTCCAATGATTCTCCTTGTCTCTTAATAGGAACATCAACCCTCCACTGTCCCTCTCCTGGCCATGGAGACAGTTGAGTTGGTCTCATCTAGTAGCCGTCAACTCTTGGTTAGCCCTGTGCCCCTCCCCCCTCACAGCAGACTGGCGCTTTGGTGCCGTCCCCCTCACACTATCACTCGCCCACCCCCACAACCTACACACACTACTCACACTACTCACACTCACTGGCTTGACAACCTTTGCCCTCTACCGACGATGGGGGACAGTGTTGTTTGGTCTGAGTCTGCTGGTGTTCCCGTACGTGCCAGCCTCCAACCTGTTCTTCCCTGTTGGGTTTGTTGTAGCAGAGAGAGTACTCTACCTGCCCAGCATGGGACTATGTCTACTAGCAGCACACGGACTATGGAAACTGCACAATCACTTCAACTCAATCATCCTGAGGTCAACACTGAAGCTGTCCTTCATTCTGTTACTAGTTACATTCGCTACAAAGACTTATACACGTAATAAAGACTGGGAGAGCAACGTAACGCTGTACAGTGCCGGGGTGAAGGTCAACTCAAGACATGGCGTGTTCCTGACTAATCTGGGTATTGAACACGGGAGATTAAGGAACTTTAGTTTTGCTGAGAAGTTGTATCGTCGCACTATGTTAGAGGCGCCGCTGCATTCCAGGGGCTTTTCCAACTTTGGTGGTTTAATGGAAGCACTCAAGAGATACGATGAAGCCGAACAGGTGCAGTGTGTGTGTGTGTGTGTGTGTGTGGGTGTGGGTGTGTGTGTGGGTGTGTGTGAAACAGGTGGAACTAGCTTAGATTGCCTCTGTGTAGTCTGAGCAGATCTTATGCATTTATGATTTTTTGCAGTCAGGGATTTGCCTGACAGCAAAACCACAATTCTCTGTTGCAATCATTGCAGTCCTCCAGGACACATTATAATAACTAGTGGTTTATATAAATATCACGAAAATTAGTTACTGCACATTAATTGAGATTGTTTTTCTTGTAGGCATTCCGTACTGCGATACGTCTGGGTAAGCAAGACTCTACGGGTACAAAGGTCATTGAGACGCTGGAATTTCTACTGGATAAGATAATTCTACGAAATAACGATCGCTATGGTGATGCAGTTGAACTAGTGGATCAAGCATTATCCAATTACCCAAGCTATGGTAAACTGTACAACCTCAAAGGCATCTATCTGCAGAGGCAAGGTCGATCAAAGGCAGCAATAGAATTATTACAAACAGCCATTAATATCAACTTCATAACAGCCCAAGGCCTGTACCATCTGGGACTGGCTTACACTGACACCGGGGATAAGAGGAGAGCTGTTGAAGCATTCAAGGCTGCTCTATCCATGGACCCCACATACAAAGATGCAGCCACCAAACTCAAACATTTATAGCTAGCATTAATAATCTGATTTCGTAAACTGTTTCCATTTATTTCACCAGCAAAAATCACATGTACCCACTACTGTATGTGTACAGGGCCTGATCTCACTGTGTAAGCCTGATCCACTGTGTAGCTGGTGCACAGGGGCCTGATCTCACTGTGCAGCTGGTGCACAGGGCCTGATCCCACTGTGTAAGCCTGATCCACTTTGTAGCTGGTGTACAGGGCCTGATCCCACTGTGTAAGCCTGATCCACTGTGTAGCTGGTGCACAGGGGCCTGATCCACTGTGTAGCTGGTGCACAGGGCCTGATCCCACTGTGTAGCTGGTGTACAGGGCCTGATCCCACTGTGTAAGCCTGATCCACTGTGTAGCTGGTGCACAGGGGCCTAATCCACCACTGTGTAGCTGGTGTACAGGGCCTGATCCCACTGTGTAAGCCTGATCCACTGTGTAGCTGGTGCACAGGGGCCTGATCCACTGTGTAGCTGGTGCACAGGGCCTGATCCACTGTGTAGCTGGTACACAGGGGCCTGATCCACTGTGCAGCTGGTGCACAGGGCCTGGTCCCACTGTGCAGCTGGTGCACAGGGCCTGATCTCACTGTGCAGCTGGTGCACAGGGCCTGATCCCACTGTGCAGCTAGTGCACAGGGCCTGATCCCACTGTGCAGCTAGTGCTTGGCTTATGTTTTGTCTCTAATAAGGTTAGGTTAACTGGTTGCATTTCAAGTTTAGGTGAAAAGGATTGCACAGTTATATTAACGTTGGTGGTTTTAGCCACCCACGCATTTACGTAATATCGCATCTTGAGCACTTCCTGTGTAATTATCGCCAGACGCTAATCAGATTAGGAAGGCACCGACACAAGTGTGGGGGTGTCTGAGTGCCAGAGAAAGAAGCTTTATAGATCCACTGCAGAGATAACAAGGTTCATATACCAGCTCCCGTACACGCGCACGCAGCGATAGAGTGGACTAACAAGTAAAGCTATAGCCGATGTGAGCTCGCTTGATATTATAGAGGTGAGTTGTGCTAGATAAGGCTTCCTTGTATATGTCTTGTATAGTTGGCTTGTTTAGTCTGAGCCCTCTTCTAGCAAGTGCTTTACTGGTAATCAATGAATCAGTGGCTTGTCAGATAATGGAGACTGTCGCTGGTAGATTGTGTGTGCGTATGCTTGTATTAAACAAATGTTTGTAGCTATTGTTTTGCTTAGATACGTAGTACCCAGCATAGTATGCATATACTGGGGGGGAGTACATACTCGTTACAGTGGGTGCTTAAGTGCTAGAGGCTTATGTGTTGATCCACTAGTGTGCTAGAGGCTTGTGTTGACCAATAGTGTGATAGAGGCTTGTGTTGACCAATAGTGTGATAGAGGCTTGTGTTGACCCCCCCCAGTGTGCTAGAGGCTTGTGTTGACCCCCCAGTGTGCTGTATTGCTCTGATTTCATGCGAGACATTACTAGCTGCTGAGGTAATAGTATTGACAATAGTTTGAAGTTAGCAAATAAGGGACTGTCCTGACCAACTAGTAGGTATTCAATGCTGTGTACAAGAGGTCTTAGTAGTGTTGTTGTGAGGTACTGAAACAGATGTGACGTTGACAAATTGGACCATTAAACCCCACAATTTCCTTGTTGCATACTAGTCAATACTAGGAAGACTTTGCTTCCTTCCTTCCTTACATGCACACACATCCCCCTCTCTTGTAACCTCAGTGTCAGGTGGTTCAAGTTCTATATCTAGTGTCAGCTAGAAGCATTTACTGACAGATCAAAGCAACCAATACCAGTACATACATAGCTACTCATTCAAGTGGAGAGCTCATTATGTGAGCATGTTAGGAATACGCAGTACTCAGTGTGTACAGTGCATAGCTAGGCCTCTATGTAAGGGTTAGTGTGTACAGTGCATACCAGAAGGTCAACCGTGTTTGTTCTAGCTAAGTGTAAAATGATACTTGAAGACTGCATTAATTATCAATGAGCTGACAACCACTTTCAACCATGCATCACTGTGGGCCAGTAAGCACTCATGTAGTGACAGTGTAGTTTAGAGTGGCTGTTAGTATAGTTATACACCTCATCTAAAGTGGACTGTTTATTATATACCTTAACTTAAAGAGATCAATAGACTGGTGTGTTTGCTAGTGTAAGCTGACTCCTCACCACAACTGACCCACCTGACCCGGGTGTGCATGTCATCACAGGCTTCACACAACATGTGACATGCAGCACTTTATAGTGCATGCCAGCAGATGGTAGGCTGCACAGGGGGCCTCACCCAGACCTTGGCAGCTAGAAGACTGAAACCATTTCATTTGTCCTGCAAATGGACTTTTGTTATACTACCTGTTGTTACGTGATTGGAATGCTCTCTGTGTATGATGATAGTGACCCCATTCTTGTTGACCACCATAAGTGCATTCTGTACATACCACAACTCTGTATCAGCTGAACCCTTCAGTATAGTAGTAGCGTCCTGTTACGATAGAGGCTAGTGGGCCTAGGGGCTAGTGGTCCTGTTACAGTGGAGGCTAGTTGGGCCTAGGGGCTAGTGGTCCTGTTACGGTGGAGGCTAGTGGGCCTAGGGGCTAGTGGTCCTGTTACGGTAGAGGCTAGTGGGCCTAGGGGCTAGTGGTCCTGTTACGGTAGAGGCTAGTGGGCGTAGGGGCTAGTGGTCCTGTTACGGTAGAGGCTAGTGGGCCTAGGGGCTAGTGGTCCTGTTACGGTAGAGGCTAGTGGGCCTAGGGGCTAGTGGTCCTGTTACGGTGAAGGCTAGTGGGCCTAGAGGCTAGTGGGCCTAGCTCTTATGGTAGAGGCTAGTGGGCCTAGCTCTTATGGTAGAGGCTAGTGGGCCTAGCTGTTATGGAAGAGGCTAGTACAATACAGCTTCCGCCACATGCCCAACAGCTGACTCACTTGATAATGATCTGATTGTACCAATTGTTGCAAGGAATGTACCAGATGCTTGTTACAAGCTCTCAATAATAATATCATGTATAAGGCATTTCCATGCATGCACAGGATTGTGGTGTGTTTTCTGGGAAACGCTAATCCTAGCAAACTAGATGACATGCTTGAGGTTGTGTTGTCCACCAGACACTGAGACTAGCAGAGCATGTGTTGCAACTACACGCAGTACAGGAGAGGCTGGCCCGGGCTATATTAGGATATTGGTTACCAAAACTTGTTCTCGTGTTTTGAATTGTACGAAACACATGCACCTTCAATATATACAATCAAGAACCATTTTAAAGAAAGCAAAAAGCAGACACTTGCGTAGACTAGTGTGTACAGAGCCTAAGCCTATAGTGTGGTCCACTGTAGCTAGTGTACAGAGCCTATAGTGTGGTCCACTGTAGCTAGTGTACAGAGCCTATAGTGTGGTCCACTGTAGCTAGTGTACAGAGCCTATAGTGTGGTCCCACTGTGTGCACTGTAGCTAGTGTACAGAGCCTATAGTGTGGTCCCACTGTGGACACTGTAGCTAGTGTACAGAGCCTATAGTGTGGTCCCACTGTGTGCACTGTAGCTAGTTTACAGAGCCTATAGTGTGGTCCCACTGTAGCTAGTGTACAGAGCCTATAGTGTGGTCCCACTGTGTGCACTGTAGCTAGTTTACAGAGCCTATAGTGTGGTCCCACTGTGTGCACTGTAGCTAGTGTACAGAGCCTATAGAATGTGGTCCCACTGTGTGCACTGTAGCTGGTGTACACAGCCTATAGTGTGGTCCCACTGTGTGCACTGTAGCTAGTGTACAGAGCCTATAGTGTGGTCCCACTGTGTGCACTGTAGCTAGTGTACAGAGCCTACAGTGTGGTCCCACTGTGTGCACTGTAGCTAGTTTACAGAGCCTATAGTGTGGTCCCACTGTGTACACTGTAGCTAGTGGTTGACTTATGTTTTCTAAGGTTTGCATTTCAAGTGAGCTGGTTGTATGATGCTCTGTGTGTGTGTGTGGGTGAGTGTTTTGTTTAATTAGTGTCCTAAGTGGACCCACTTTGCTAGCAGATGCTGTACACTAACTGTCTGCCAAGGTCATAAAGAGTTAGTCTCCCTGGCTACTAGCATGACGTACTAGCGGGTGTGTTGGCATGCTATAATAGTGACTTGTAGTGACGTCAATGAGTGTCCATAGCTGAGTGTCCATAGTCGAGTGTCCATAGCTGAGTGTCCATAGTCGAGTGTCCATAGCTGAGTGTCCATAGTCGAGTGTCCATAGCTGAGTGTCCATAGCTGAGTGTCCATAGCTGAGTGCCCATAGCTGAGTGTCCATAGTCGAGTGCCCATAGCTGAGTGTCCATAGCTAGTATAATTTTATATGGTTACATGCAGTGGTTGTATTGCATTGCAAGCCTTTGTCCAACTATGTATTGTGTGAGTGGTGACTGTGTGTGGGTGGTGACTGTGTGTGGGTGGTGACTGTGTGTAGGTGGTGACTGTGTAGTTGTTATGTCGTTTGTATGCTCGTTTATCTGTAGCAAGTGCTCACACACACCCACTCCACACACCCACACACTCCACACACCCACTCCACACACCCACTCCACACACCCACACACTCCACAGGTAATACAACATGTCAAGACAAGCATCACCAGACAGTGCAGTTTTCAAAGTCTCCGTTGTTGGTTCTCATGACAACCAGATCCAAAACGAAGGCACCCTCGAGGCCACACCTACAAGTCTTATATACATCGACGAAAACGATTTAAAATTCACCTGGTCATTAACCCACATTCAGAAGTACGGTAGCAATGGAGAAAAACTCTTCACCATAGAAACCAGTCGAGACTGCCCCACTGGCGCTGGTGTGTACATCTTCTCTACCCCTCACGCACCATATCTGGAGAGCGTGGTTAATAAACACCTGCTGAAGGGGAAAAGGATTTCCCCTGATACTGACGTCTTTCCTACCGCTAAAGGCGACAATTTAACGCCCACTAACGGGCGTACAATGGGTCGAAGTACGTCGCTATGGAGTCTCCCTAACAACCAGTTCCCTGTACGCAGTCTGACTGACGACCCCAACACTTCCAAAGAAGGTCTCATGGAAATCACTGACCACAATATCATATTCACTGATAGCAGCAATGAGCGGCAATACCATTGGCCAATCAGATTCCTCCGTCGTTATGGCTATGAAGGAAATCGATTCACATTTGACGCTAGTGAGCGATGTGCTGGCGGTGGTGGGGTGTTTCGTTTTGCCACCCACCGTGCCGCAGATATACAAGATTTGGTACGCAAGCAATCTAATAACTTCTCAGGCAGTGTAATGAACCTAGCGTCTCCACCCATGGAACAAGCTAGAGTCACTAAAGTACCACTGCGCAACTCAGAGGATGATGGACAACACGATGGCTTCCAGCGAAATAACTCATTTCTACGACGTGCTCGATCAGCTATGGATCTAAATCGCAATCTATTTGAGGTTGTCAATATCAGCGATGATTTGAAGGAGGTTGGGAAAGGAACACTTGAAGTTACACAATTGGATCTCATTTATATTGACCACATCACTGAGGAGAAGTGGCGTTGGCCGCTGCGGTACTTGCGCCGGTATGGTTGTGATGGACATGTGTTTTCATTTGAGGCCGGGAGGAGATGTCCAGGAGGGGAGGGATTGTATGCATTCTCTTGTCCCAGAGCAGCCGATATTCACGAGGCCATCATCCTCAGTGTCAGTGGACCCAAGAAAACCACGGACATGTTCAGTTCAAATCTGTCACTAGTTGATTCAGCTCTCACTCAACAGAGAAGAGCTAACTCCAGAGCAAGACGTGGTTCTGACAACTTACAACCACGCAGGGGATATAACGATCCACTCAAACTAACACCACCACCCCCAAGTCGTAAGCAGATCCCGTTACCACGGATACCAATACCTACGCCTCCTCGTTCCCCCTCATTGGTTGAAATTGACGAACGTTCTGTAACTCCACGAGACTCTGTTAGCTCACCGTCAGATAATGGCGATACGAGTTCTGTTTCGTCTGGTGTAGTAACTCCGCCTCTTCCTGGCATGAGCACACCACCCCCAAAACCACCTCGTAGCGGAGAGCGTCGTAAGAAAGTCAAAGGTGAAAAAGTCAAGAAAGTCAAAAGTGAAGAAGTCACCGAACACATGTATGATACAGTATCAGTGCAACACAAGTACCTAGAGTCTGTGTCCAGTAGTGGAGGTGACTCCCCCAGACCATGCCCACTTCCGGAGAAGCCCCTCCCACCACCAAAACCAAAAACCATCAACAAAGATTCTCCAAGCAGCAATAAAAATGGAAAGAAGGACAAACCAATGGCACCAAAGAAGACGTCAATACTGAGATTGTTTGGAAGAAGATCTAGTGACGTTGCCCCTAAAGAAAGGTCACCTGAACCTTTGCAAAATGTAGAGAACTACAATAAGAACGAGGCTCCACCCTCAATGTACGCTAATGTGGATATCCGTACAGCTCCGAAACATCACAGTATGTATGCCAACATCCAACGCCAGGGCAGTGTCGGACGTGGTGAAGTGGACGTGTTCTCAACTAGCTTACCGAGTGTACCAGCACCACACAGGGGTAATACGCCCCCTCCACAACCCTCACACACGCCCACGAAACCCTCAGAAGGGGACATCTACCAAAACATCAAAGTAACACCAGTAGTTGCTAACAGTACTTATGCGAACGTTGACCTGAGGAAACACAAAGAGACTGTTGAGGCGTTTATACCAACTCAGTACGCTGAAGTCCAGATCATTGATGGAGTGCTACCACCTTGTGTGGCTGCTAGTACACCAAAGAGACAGTCGCATCTTTCATCAGAACCAGACAATGTCGTCGTTGAGGACAGTTCTGTGGAGTATGGGACATTGAACTTTTCGGCCATGAATGAAATCAAGAAATTGCATGAACAGAGAGGCAAGAAGGAACAGTTTGCAGAGATGCTGGACAGACACACGCTCAAGCAAGAGGAGGTCACAGCTCTGAACAAGGGAAGCAGGAAGTGGCGATTCTGAACTCAACAATCACATTATTCATTTCATTCCACTAATTGTACATGTGTGTGTGTTTTTGTGTCCACAACAAATGTGATGTCAATATTATATATTTTTGTGTCTTTATAATTACTAATTAAGTGCTTATTTGTGCAATAACTCAAAATATTGACAATAATTATATTATACATGTGTACATTGTGAAATGGGTTTGTTGATTGAACATATTGAAAACCTGTACAAAAGTAAACTTACGAAATGACATCATAATATCATAATGAAACATACACACACAAAAATAATGGACAAACAAATCGGATAATGCATAATAATAACGTTATCCAGTTGGTTGTGATCGGAGCTCGCTGTTGACTCTAGCTAACCGCACCCCCACATCCATATATAACTTATCAATGCTATATAATCGCGTGAGCACTCTTGAGGCTTCTTCCATGTTACCGTGACGATACAACAGCTCGGCAACTTGGTAGAGTGCTTGTCTATTAAATGGCTGCAACTGGAGAACTTTATTAATGGAGTCCACTGACGCTTGTGTTTGGGATAATGATTCTTGAACCAGCGCAAGGTTTAGGAGAGCGTCTATGTTGTGAGGGTCAAAGGTCAACACATCCTCCCAGCTGAGTGTGTGTTGGGTAAAGATCATTAACTGTTAAATCTACAAACACACTTAAAATCAATTTAGGTAAAGGGTCATCAAAATTAATACTGCAAATCAATAGCTATAATTATGGGGAACAGCATGCACACACAGACAGCTTGTGGTATAGTGGGAAAGAATTATGCATTTCTAACATTTCTAACTTACAGAGCTGCTGCTTCATTCATATCCTTGACCACACCCCTTTGCTGCAATACAGTCGCTAGTTGACTCTGCCCACCTACACTCTCTGGTTCCAATACCAGCAACTCCCGATACACACTTTCAGCGTCTTCAGTCCGACCCAGGCGTGAGTACAGACCACCCAGGAGGTAGTGACCACGCACAGAGGAGGGTTTCAGTCGCAATGCTGCCTTGCACCAATGAACTGCATCTTGAGTGAGATTTAATGCATCCATGATGTGACATTTGTCCATGTGTAGGTGTGTGTGGTGTGGGTGGTGTGTGAGGGCGTGGTCTACAAGAGTGTGAGCCTCGTGAAGGCGTGATGGATGTGATAGCAATGTTTGAATGAGTTGATGGTAGCTCTCTGGGAGACGGTTGAATTCACTGCCTGTAGTCTCCGCTACTGAAATAGCCATCCTCAGAGGCTGTGTGTGTGTGTACGTGGGCGTGTGTGTGAGAGATGATAATTGTTCAAGGCTACAACTGATCTTTTTTTCAAAGGAAATAACATGCACCAATTAGTTACTAGGGGCTACAAATTAAAATGCATATTCCTAATACATGTACCCGTACACAAATTAAGGGCTCTCAAAAATAGCTAACAAACGGGGGAAAAACAAAGCTATAATAATTATGGCCTTTGCTTTTGTTGAAACTGGTGGATTTCAACTAATCACAGAACTTGTATCATCATTGGAAAGGTAATTTTGAGAGTTAGTATCAGGAAAATGGACAATTTGAACATTATCATTGACATAATTATGCACAAGACTCACCTCTTCTGCTTTATGGAACTGTTGCGCCATGTTCATGAGCTTGCCATAGTTGTAGTAATTACCAGTGTAGTTAGGGGACACTGTCATCCCAGCCTCATAGAACTTGACAGCTGCTTCATAGTCTCCTGCCATCACGTACTGCAGACCAATGTTGCTCATTAATAAAGCGTTATTACGGTTCAACTTGACACCAGCCTTGTACAGCGAGAGACTGTCCTTCCAGTCACTGTTTCTGTGCACTGTCTTAACAGTGTGTGTTAGCAGGAGGAATACAAGAGCTGCTTTGATCATTATATTCAGTGATTGCTTTGTTCGTGTGTGTTGCAGTAGTTTCCATAGTCCGTGTGCTGCTAGTAGACATAGTCCCATGCTGGGCAGGTAGAGTACTCTCTCTGCTACAACAAACCCAACAGGGAAGAACAGGTTGGAGGCTGGCACGTACGGGAACACCAGCAGACTCAGACCAAACAACACTGTCCCCCATCGTCGGTAGAGGGCAAAGGTTGTCAAGCCAGTGAGTGTGAGTAGTGTGAGTAGTGTGTGTAGGTTGTGGGGGTGGGCGAGTGATAGTGTGAGGGGGACGGCACCAAAGCGCCAGTCTGCTGTGAGGGGGGAGGGGCACAGGGCTAACCAAGAGTTGACGGCTACTAGATGAGACCAACTCAACTGTCTCCATGGCCAGGAGAGGGACAGTGGAGGGTTGATGTTCCTATTAGGAGACAAGGAGAATCATTGGAGGCCATTTAAAGAGCTACAAAATACATCTATTATTTGTGAAATTGACAACCTCACTCAAGATGGGCACTCAATGTTAGCTATCATTTAATAATGAGGATAGTGAAATTAAATTTATTACCTATCTTTGAACATTGCCGTTGGCTGTCCGTTTGATATCAATATCCGTGTAACTATGGCAACCAGTCCAACGACGCCCACGGCAATCCCTCGTACAAAGAAAGGTCTCATGTTCCCCTTATTGTGGGTATGGCTATCAGGATCAGGGGGAGGAGGGCGCAGAAACCATACAAGGTTCAACTGTTGAGGAGGTTGTGATATAAATAATAGGTCAATAGATCTAGAGTATCTATTATTTATTATATATCGTATAGATCGAGTTTTGAATGCGAGGTTAATGTATATAAGCATTATTGATGCAAAGCATGGGAAAATGCTCACTCATTGTGTGTCTTGCAATTGTGAGTGATGCGAAAACTAGCAATTTGCAATCAAAAGAACGTCGCATTTGAAACCTGATAATTATACGATAATACATAATGCAGTGGAACCCTCTTAACGCCCCCTGAAGAAAGACACACTGTGATATGAAGGCCAGGTTCTAAATACCAAACAACTGTTCCCCAAAGATGCATGATGGTCAGTAAATAATTACATAGCCAGTGTATAGTTGTACTGACCTTGTGCAGTACTAGGAAGTCCATTGCTACACAGACTGGGAGAGCTGTTATACCTTGCTCCTTGCTCAGTAGAGCCAGCACACTACACACTAGACTCACTGCTAGCCACACAACACTCACACCTGTGTGTGTGTGTGGAGGTGAGGGTGTGTGTGCATGTGTGTGTGTGTGTGTGTGGAGGGTATAGGTGGGTGGTGGAATTGGACAATGAAGTATTCGTCCCAATTTTTGTATTTAGAACATCAATCCGAAAATTAAAACTGCGAAATAATTATGCTCTATACGTCATTTTGAGCTGTACGAATGTTTAAAATATGAAAAATGTTTACCGACGAAAATAACCTGCTTGCTATAAAGTACACACAACAATTAAAACCATCACAGCTACACACACTATAACACAGTGTGCCCACGAGACTAGTGTCATAGCTACACACAGTGTTCCCACGAGACTAGTGTCATAGCTACACACAGTGTGCCCACGAGACTAGCGTCACAGCTACACACAGTGTGCCCACGAGACTAGCGTCACAGCTACACACAGTGTGCCCACGAGACTAGCGTCACAGCTACACACAGTGTGCCCACGAGACTAGCGTCACAGCTACACACAGTGTGCCCACGAGACTAGCGTCACAGCTACACACAGTGTGCCCACGAGACTAGTGTTACAGCTACACACAGTGTGCCCACGAGACTAGTGTCTGTTAGTGGAGGAGGAATCACTCCAACAGCAGATACCAGGAAGACTAACAATCAACATCTCATAATTCAATTGAAGGGTTGAAGTTGTTCAAACTGAAAAGAACACAGTGCTACATCAGCTTGGTCAATGAGAAGCCAGCGATTGAAGCTTCCAAGGCCACAGAAATAACTTGTGGAGATTCTGCAGTGCACATTAATGGATTCGTGGTCTACTTGAACATTTAAACTACTTATAGCCGTGGCCATAATTACACCAACCAATTGGGTGATCATTATAAGGTACTGCATGCGTGTGTATAGCTGCACCAAAGGGGGACCATCAAGGTACTGCATGCGTGTGTATAGCTGCACCAAAGGAGGACCATCAAGGTACTACATGCGTGTGTATAGCTGCACCAAAGGAGGACCATCAAGGTACTGCATGCGTGTGTATAGCTGCACCAAAGGAGGACTATCAAGGTACTACATGCGTGTGTATAGCTGCACCAAAGGGGGACCATCAAGGTACTGCATGCGTGTGTATGTTGTTAATGGACTAATGATGATTCCAAAGCTTTGATCTGTACCCAACTGTTTCAGTTGCTACAAACATTGCCAAAACATTCTCCCAACATGTTTGAAGTTCAAGGAACTGAGAGATATTTTAGATATTGTATAACAACTGTTTGTGCACACGTGTGTGTGGGGGGATTGCGTACATCTTTGAAGTGAAGCTACATCAAAGTATGCCGCAGTTATAAGCTTTCAGTGAACCACCCGAACACACACACACAAACAAGGAACACTAACAGTCATCAGATCAGGAACAACCATAATTAGTTATGTCTTGCGGAGGATGAATAACAATGCATAACATGATGTCAACATGGGATTGTGGTAGGTACACACTCACTAGAGGGTGACCATGATTAGTCATGCTAGCACTGGATTGGTCACGCTAGTACTGCATGGATTAAGAGGCACGCACACTGTTTGAGTCATGGCCTGTTATCATAATAATTATGTACCACTAATTGACAATCACGCACACAATTAGAGCACTTAATTCCAGGAAACCTATACAGTGGCCCACAATAGGGACACTACCACACATAGCTAGAGTAAATTATAAACAGAGCCATAAAATTAAAACCATTATCTTGGTATGCCAAAAGATTAGACATGCACACAAAAGCACTCGAGTTCATTATTGACTCTGCACAGCATTTCATAGCTGGTATTAGTTTACTACAATCTATTAACGCCATTCCTAACACCATCTCCCACCAACTGTGACTGTTGCCATGACAATATGCAATGAGATAGCTATGGTGTATGAGGTAATAGGAACTGAGAAATGTACTCCAGACACTCAAGAAGAGACAACTGATCAGACAACACCCACCCTCCTAAGTGTGGACCCTCTCTATAACGCTGGGACACCTTTGGGTTGGCCCTTATAATATGGTCGAGGGGGTGGCCTTTGTGTGAGGGTTGTTTGTACACAAACTGTTCATTTGGGACCTGGCCATTATATCATAGTTGGCCTTTCTTCAGGGGGGCCATTAAGAGTGGCTTCACTGCATGTATACCAAAGCTTTGTAGAACAACAAGTCAGTAATGAAGATGTAAACTAGCCAGTGGTTGATTAACTAGTGCTATACAATTCGCCCACACAACACTCCATACCTTGTGATCTGAGACAGCGTCTATATGTGAGAATACAGAGGAGATAGAACACTGCACCCAGCAGCTCAGCTCTGCCCACCACTCCAGCCACCTGGGAGGGAAGGTGATTATACAATTAGCATTAATTAACTCAGGCCACTCAATGAGCGGGTGCCTAATCCAAATATGTCAACAACTTGTACTTCTATTGTACACCTTCAGTACTAACAACTTAGTAGCACTTGGTAGACATAGTTACCAACCGTAGCCCCCAACAACCACTATACAGGATGGATGATTTAATTGTGTATGTTATGGAGAATTTGTTACATATAGTATACAAGGAGCTGGTAGTACTCACAGCCTCAGTGTGTATGGGGTGGACTGCAAAGAGGAGTCCTGCTATCAGTGCTGGCCACACTTGACTGCAGACTAGACTGACCAGGTGAACGTACAAGTAACACACGACTCCATGGAGGAGAATGTTGACCAAATGATAGCCCATGGGCTCCAACTCGGCCAACAGATAGTTGAGTCGGAACGTGGCCACACACAGAGGACGATATGACTTGTGGCTGGTTGGGCTCTCCAATGAGCTACCCCAGTAATCGTGCACTAACAGGCTGCTCCATGGTGTATCAGGACGCAAGTCTTTATTGTACTTCACAGCAGGAATATCATCAAACACCAGGTCATTGTGCAGTGTATTGAGGTAGACAGCTACTCCAGCAAGGGCACAGAGAAGAGATGCAGTCTGCACATTCATGGCTGTGTACACACAACAGAGAGTTGGGAGATATGAAACTACTGCATGTACCAGATAGCACTAGCATATTTATTATCATAATTACCTGATGAGGGATGCATCCACACTGCACAATCTTTTCAGTGCTTGGCTGATATAATAATCATAGAGATGCTAGTATGTGTAGCAATCTGCAGCACAGGAAATGAATAGTCTAACAAACAAGTGCTTGTATTACCACTGACCACACTGGGAGACATAGCTAGCTATTGTGAAGTCCTACAGATATAGTTGCACTTGAGAAATAAGGCTTTGTGTAATCTGATTACAGTGGCAGTCGCTATACACACACAAGGATCAAAGGCTCTAGGAATTCATCCTGCGGTTGAGTGGTTGCAGTCAAAAGGGGTGGGGCTGAACCGTCTGCACATGCGCACTACGACTTTCGCTTAGTACGTGTAGATCACAACACTTCACTTTTAAAAATACATGTGGTTGATAATTACAAAACAAAAACATGAGATCAGTGTTCATCTTGAGTGTTCGTTCCTATGGAAATGAACAGTTACCAATGCTCACAATGAATAATAGACACGTACCGTTACGAGTCTGAATGAGGGACATTGATCTTATCTGAAAGCTGGGAGAGATTGTTAGTTGCAAATGAACACCACACTGTTTGAGCTAAGAGAGTTGGATTCTGCATCACCAGTGGAGGTGGTTGGGCCTGGACAGCTTATCTGAAGGGGGGGGGGGGAATTCGTTAGTTCAAACAGACATGTACATTTCGCTTGGGGATCTGTACACCAGGAGGGATATTCTGGAGGACAGCTTTATCTGAAAGGGAAGAGATATTTGTTATTTTCAAATAGACACATACTGTTTGAGCCTGTGTAGTTGATTCTGCATGCACACCAGGGGAGGTGGTTGGGCCTGCATGGGTTAGGGTAGTTGGATTCTGCACACCAGGGGAGGTGGTTGGGCCTGGGTTAGGGTAGTTGATTCTGCACACCAGGGGAGGTGGTTGGGCCTGGACCAACTCTTTACAGGACAGCTACACTGAAAGCTAGGGGACATTTGTTAGTTGCAACATACGTACCTCACCTCCTTAAGAGTTTTGTAGAAGACAGGAGCCATTATAATTGTTCCTAGTAGGAGTGTAACAGAATGCAATGCAAACACATGCAGTGATAGCAAACTTATCCCCAGCACCTTCGCAGCCTGTGTGTGTGTGCAAAGTTCCAAATATCAAGAACAAACACATCACTTGTGGTTTGCTGCGGAGAAAGATATATCATTATATAATTGTGCGTGTGTGTAGTGAAGAGATGAAGTGTGTGCAGTGAAGAGATGAAGTGTGTGCATGCAGTGAAGAGATGAAGTGTGTGCAGTGAAGAGATGAAGTGTGTGCATGCAGTGAAGAGATGAAGTGTGTGCAGTGAAGAGATGAAGTGTGTGCATGCAGTGAAGAGATGAAGTGTGTGGAGTGAAGAGATGAAGTGTGTGCATGCAGTGAAGAGATGAAGTGTGTGCAGTGAAGAGATGAAGTGTGTGCATGCAGTGAAGAGATGAAGTGTGTGCAGTGAAGAGATGAAGTGTGTGCAGTGAAGAGATGAAGTGTGTGCATGCAGTGAAGAGATGAAGTGTGTGGAGTGAAGAGATGAAGTGTGTGCATGCAGTGAAGAGATGAAGTGTGTGCATGCAGTGAAGAGATGAAGTGTGTGCAGTGAAGAGATGAAGTGTGTGCAGTGAAGAGATGAAGTGTGTGTAGTGAAGAGATTAAGTGTGTGTAGTGAAGAGATGAAGTGTGTGTAGTGAAGAGATGAAGTGTGTGCAGTGAAGAGATGAAGTGTGTGTAGTGAAGAGATGAAGTGTGTGTAGTGAAGAGATGAAGTGTGTGTAGTGAAGAGATTAAGTGTGTGTAGTGAAGAGATGAAGTGTGTGTAGTGAAGAGATGAAGTGTGTGCAGTGAAGAGATGAAGTGTGTGTAGTGAAGAGATGAAGTGTGTGCAGTGAAGAGATGAAGTGTGTGTAGTGAAGAGATGAAGTGTGTGTAGTGAAGAGATGAAGTGTGTGCAGTGAAGAGATGAAGTGTGTGTAGTGAAGAGATGAAGTGTGTGTAGTGAAGAGATGAAGTGTGTGTAGTGAAGAGATGAAGTGTGTGCAGTGAAGAGATGAAGTGTGTGCATGCAGTGAAGAGATGAAGTGTGTGCAGTGAAGAGATGAAGTGTGTGCATGCAGTGAAGAGATGAAGTGTGTGCAGTGAAGAGATGAAGTGTGTGCATGCAGTGAAGAGATGAAGTGTGTGGAGTGAAGAGATGAAGTGTGTGCATGCAGTGAAGAGATGAAGTGTGTGCAGTGAAGAGATGAAGTGTGTGCATGCAGTGAAGAGATGAAGTGTGTGCAGTGAAGAGATGAAGTGTGTGCAGTGAAGAGATGAAGTGTGTGCATGCAGTGAAGAGATGAAGTGTGTGGAGTGAAGAGATGAAGTGTGTGCATGCAGTGAAGAGATGAAGTGTGTGCATGCAGTGAAGAGATGAAGTGTGTGCAGTGAAGAGATGAAGTGTGTGTAGTGAAGAGATGAAGTGTGTGTAGTGAAGAGATGAAGTGTGTGTAGTGAAGAGATTAAGTGTGTGTAGTGAAGAGATGAAGTGTGTGTAGTGAAGAGATGAAGTGTGTGCAGTGAAGAGATGAAGTGTGTGCATGCAGTGAAGAGATGAAGTGTGTGCAGTGAAGAGATGAAGTGTGTGCATGCAGTGAAGAGATGAAGTGTGTGGAGTGAAGAGATGAAGTGTGTGCATGCAGTGAAGAGATGAAGTGTGTGCAGTGAAGAGATGAAGTGTGTGCATGCAGTGAAGAGATGAAGTGTGTGCAGTGAAGAGATGAAGTGTGTGCAGTGAAGAGATGAAGTGTGTGCATGCAGTGAAGAGATGAAGTGTGTGGAGTGAAGAGATGAAGTGTGTGCATGCAGTGAAGAGATGAAGTGTGTGCATGCAGTGAAGAGATGAAGTGTGTGCAGTGAAGAGATGAAGTGTGTGCAGTGAAGAGATGAAGTGTGTGTAGTGAAGAGATTAAGTGTGTGTAGTGAAGAGATGAAGTGTGTGTAGTGAAGAGATGAAGTGTGTGCAGTGAAGAGATGAAGTGTGTGTAGTGAAGAGATGAAGTGTGTGTAGTGAAGAGATGAAGTGTGTGTAGTGAAGAGATGAAGTGTGTGTAGTGAAGAGATTAAGTGTGTGTAGTGAAGAGATGAAGTGTGTGTAGTGAAGAGATGAAGTGTGTGCAGTGAAGAGATGAAGTGTGTGTAGTGAAGAGATGAAGTGTGTGCAGTGAAGAGATGAAGTGTGTGTAGTGAAGAGATGAAGTGTGTGTAGTGAAGAGATGAAGTGTGTGCAGTGAAGAGATGAAGTGTGTGTAGTGAAGAGATGAAGTGTGTGTAGTGAAGAGATGAAGTGTGTGCAGTGAAGAGATGAAGTGTGTGCAGTGAAGAGATGAAGTGTGTGTAGTGAAGAGATGAAGTGTGTGTAGTGAAGAGATGAAGTGTGTGTAGTGAAGAGATGAAGTGTGTGCAGTGAAGAGATGAAGTGTGTGTAGTGAAGAGATGAAGTGTGTGTAGTGAAGAGATGAAGTGTGTGCATGCAGTGAAGAGATGAAGTGTGTGTAGTGAAGAGATGAAGTGTGTGTAGTGAAGAGATGAAGTGTGTGCAGTGAAGAGATGAAGTGTGTGTAGTGAAGAGATGAAGTGTGTGTAGTGAAGAGATGAAGTGTGTGCAGTGAAGAGATGAAGTGTGTGTAGTGAAGAGATGAAGTGTGTGTAGCGTTGTTGTATTCATTATATATAATTGAACAATCCATCAATCCAACATCACCACTCCCAAAATGAGAATTACCACCAAAACCAAACCATTGGTACCAACCAACACATATTATATTACCTCCACACATTTCCCTGCAGTACCTCTAGTGTGTATGGGTGTGAGGTGGGACTGTGTATGTGTATAGTTAATGGGCCACACAATTACCAGAATAGTGCATAATCTTTACAAGTATCATAGCTATACTGGTTGAGGATAGTTCAACAGAGGCTGAGGAACAGTAGGTTGCAGGGAAGTACCATCTGCCTGTCCAAACCATGCAGCCAGTGGATTGACGGGTACAACAGTTAGTGTGCTAACCGTGTACCAAGCAATCGCTTCAACCCCTCTTGACTGACCAGAGTCCTCACACCCCCTCCAAGGAGGGCGGCCGCCGTGCTGTTTTCATCAAAGCTGATACTCACAACAGATGCTTGTCCGTTCAGTACACTACAGGTCCACGACACTGACGTCAAACCACTAGCATGCATGGGTTTAGATGAACAGAAGACACTTTCCTGCAACCTGCTGTTCCTCAGCTCAATCCTCTGTTAAACCACCCTCCTAAGCTACTTATAAGGCTATGCACTATAACCTTACAGTTTCAATGAGCACAACAGTTTTAAACTTGCATGACAACAAGCACCCAAAATTACCACAAAAAACCAATTATTATAAAACCACCAATAGCTAGGGCCACACGGACAACAGCAAAAAACAACAGTTGAGCCAGCACAACAACAACAACAACAAAGACAAGGACAACAAAATCTTCTCACACTAAAAGGAAACAGTACATACGAGTATACAAGGACAGGTCTGAGAAAACTCACAACTGCAAGCTCTCCAGTCGCCAACAACAACAGCTAATTTTCCTTGTCCACCACTGCATGGAAAAGAGTCGTCCCCATGCAGCGTCTGTGCAACAAAAGGATATGAAATCAATTCCAAGAACAGTCAGCAATAATATCTAAATATTGAAATTAATACTGGACACAAGCTAGCCTTAGGACATAATAAAGCAGCAATCATTTCCTAAAGACACAGCAAGCAAACTCACCAAGAAACAACTCTTCCTTCCATGATCCACACTCCAGAAAAATGGCTTTTCAATCAGATGACACTACGACACAGTCAGAGCATGCGCAGAAGCAACTGCTGTGAGAATTGTGCAATAGATCAGAAAGACCGCAGATAGTAAGTTATCAACTTGAGACAGTAAGCACCTCAGCTCCCTTGATTACTCATATGCAAACCAAGGCAGACATGACCATGAACATGACTCGTGATGTGTGTGGTGGTGTTGTGTGACCATAGATAGAGTAGAAGAGGGTTAGGGTTAGGGTTAGGGTTGGTGTGACACACAAACTACTTTCACTTCCTCCTCACTATCCCACTCTCTCCTTAAAATACTACTTTCAAATTACCAGATCTACAAATACGACACAAATTAGACACCCAACAACACCTCAAACTGTCCATGGTTACCAACAAGCAATCTCACCAATGAGAGCTAGCCTCGATCCCAGGCCGCACTTCCCACTTGTTCTTTCAAAGGCGGGTGAGGGAGGGTACAATGAGAGCACATGCTGGAGTGTCATCACTCCCCCTTCCCCACTATAACCCTCTCTCCCACTATCACCCTCTCTCTCCTTCCCTCCCTCCCTCCCTCCCTCCCTCTCTCTCTCTCTCTCTCTTTCTCCCACTGATAGATAGCACCTCAGGCTGCTGGGCATAGTCTCAGGCAGTGTATTTGTACTAAGACGTGTCGGGAATGTCAGCACATAATCATTGAACACACACCAGAGACAGTTGTACATGCAATAGTGAAAGTATATTTGTGGCTGCTATATGGGGTTTTTCTCGATTACAGGCCGCAGTCTTTAGATAATCGTTACAATAGTGAAAAGTCGGAACTTAAACAACAACACATTATCGCGGCTTTTATTCGAGTTGCGCATGCTCACCAGTGTGGGAGTCTTTTGCTTGTAAAAACTTCATTTATATGGATTACTTGGCAAGCCCACAACTTAGTTACTAGCTAGTACTAGCACACTACATGTATGGTAAGATCGATGTTGTCCAGTCCTGCTGTGCTGGGAGGGTTATGTGGGATACTGGGAGCAGCTCTCTACCTCAACACTTTGGACTGTGGTTTATGCTATGATGATCTGCCAGCAATCATTGAAAATCAAGATCTGAGACCTAATCAATCGTGGTACAATCTGCTCAGAAATGATTTCTGGGGAGTTCCTATGGCAAGTGGAGATAGTCACAAGTCGTATCGTCCTCTGTGTGTGGCCACATTCCGACTCAACTATCTGTTGGCCGAGTTGGAGCCCATGGGCTATCATTTGATCAACATTCTCCTCCATGGAGTCGTGTGTTACTTGTACGTTCACTTGGTCAGTCTAGTCTACAGTCAAGTGTGGCCAGCACTGATAGCAGGACTCCTCTTTGCAGTCCACCCCATACACACTGAGGCTGTGAGTGTCTGCATATATAATTATACATAAAGTGTTAATTTTCTTTCCAGGTAGCTTCAGTGGTTGGCCGCGCTGATTGTCTGTCTGGAGTGTTTTTCTTACTGACACTGCTCAGCTACCATAAAGCTACTAAAGTGGATGACTGTGAGTGCATGGTTTAGTACTAGCATCAGAGGAATGCTGTGGAGCACTTAGCACGATTCAGTTTAGGCCTGCACTTTATTGCTATGTCTACACAGATATTGTTTGCATTCAATATCTATGCATACTTTGTGCACGTTATTGTACACCTCTCATGTTGACTGCCTTGGCCTATACTCCAGTGAGCGTGTGGTTGTTGGTGTCCCTGCTGTGTTGTGTGTGTGCTACTCTGAGCAAGGAGACTGGACTGACAGGACTTGCTCTCTGCTTAGTATATGATCTCTGTGTAGTTAACAAGGTAAGCTATTCAATGTTGTCGGTAACTGTATAACTCTATTGGCAGGTGGACCTTAGTTCGATCACTAAAGTGCCCAGATCATCCCCTCCAGTGAATGGTCTTGTGCTGAGGACAGTGGTGCTGACTGCATTTGGTGGAGTATTTACTCTGGCAAGATTCAAACTCAATAATGGAATGCCATCGTTCGGAATGTACGCAATACCGTATAGAGGGTATATTTTGAGGGTATAAATGTTCGTGGTTTTCGCGGATTAGGCATGAACCGCGAACATTTATAACCGCGAATTTAATATCGCATGCTTGCATGCTGCAAAAAAGGCGCTATTCCATGAAAATTAAATCCGCAAAAACCTGTCTAAAGGCACATCCGCGAAAATTTAGATCCTCAAAATATACCCGCTATACGGTAATAATTATGTGTGTATTTATTGCAATGATGTTTGCTGCAGGCATGACAATCCTACCCTTTATCTCCCGTCACCATGGAGACAACTTAATTGGTTACATCTTTGTTTCGTCAATTCTTGGCTGATGCTTAATCCGTTCTCTCTGTCATGTGACTGGAGGGTGGGGGCTGTCCCTGTTATCAGTACACTAATTGATCCATGGAACGCTGCTACTATTCTCACTCTGCTCATTGTGATTGGCTTAGGACTGTACAGTTTCAGTGGTCTACTTGATAACGGCAGTACCGTGTTGTTTGGTCTGAGTCTGTTGGTGTTCCCGTACGTGCCAGCCTCCAACCTGTTCTTCCCTGTTGGGTTTGTTGTAGCAGAGAGAGTACTCTACCTGCCCAGCATGGGACTATGTCTACTAGCAGCACACGGACTATGGAAACTGCACACCTCCTCTGGCAAACACACCAAGTATCTCCTCCATTTTATATTGGCCTGTCTACTTCTCTCCTACTCACTCAAGACTAATCAGCGTAACAGAGATTGGGTATCTAACGAGCAACTCTTCAGTTCTGCAATCCGTGTTTTCCCAGAGAATGGTCTTATGCTCAATAACTTTGGGCAGGAGTTAGTCAAGCGTGGAAACATGTCTCAAGCCATAGCTGCTCTGAGGAGGTCAGTAGCCGTGGCCCCACACATCACATTGCTGCAGTTTAGCCTGGGCAAAGCTCTCAAAGATGTGGAGGAATATGCAGAAGCTGAATACGTAAGTAAAACAACAAAACCATGCACCTACGTACATTGTACAGTCAGTTAATAATAGTTTATCCTGCCATCTAATTAGTTACACTCAATGATTTAACGTAACTCAATCCCCCACAATACACTAATAATAATTATGCAGTATTTTGATAGTGCTGTAAGAATGGCAGCTGAAGAGCAATCTGCTGAACTGGCTGTAAATATCTATTGTGAATATGGGACAATGCTAACTCGTGAGTCTAACCTCCACAACACTACTGCACTGATGTATGCCCTGAGGCTGTGGGAGACAGCCCATCGGTTGCAACCAACCAACGTGAAGCATCTACACAACAAGGGATACGCATTGCTCAAGCTTGGTAAGTGTACAGTGGTCGCTGTGTGGTGTCATGCACACACACACAGTGGCGGATCCAGAGGGGGTTCTTTGGGTTCAATTGAACCCCCCTTTGAGAAAGAAGTGAGTGGGAGGCTCAAGCAACTAGTTAGCAAGTTGTTCTTTTCTTACTAGCTTTCACATGCACTTCTCACTAACCTTTAGTCCTTGTTAGTCCTGCAAAGCTTTGTCTGTGCAGTTTCAGTCACTATGAAGGCTAAAAACTCTCCAGCGTAGTTCATGCAGGCTGCTTATGAAAAGTAATGACCTTTTGTTTAGGAAAAAATTCGGTGTGTTAATGCACATGATATGCTCACTGTTTCGAAGAAGTGAAAACCTTTTTTTTAGGTAAAATATCAGTCCTTGACCCGCTCATGATCAGAGCCCTGGAACCCCCCTTTCAAGAATCCTAGATCCGCCACTGACACACACACACACACACACACACACACACACACACACACACACACACACACACACACACACACACACACACACACACACACACACACACACACACACATGTTGTAGGGCGCTACTCTGAGGCTAAGACAGCCCTGGAGAGAGTGTTGTCAGCGTCACCCAATCACTATGGAGCTACCTACAAACTAGGAGAGGCTCTGTTGGGCATGGGCAGTGTGTTGGAGGCTGAAGGACAGTTCAGGAATGTACTGAAACTGAATGAAAGCGATGTACTAGCCAAGTTCCAACTAGCAGCTCTATTAATGAGAGGAGGGGCCAGTGGGGAGCAATTGATGGAGGCTCACCAACTGTAAGTATCTGTATGTAACTCTGTATAGGAGTCTGTCATGTAAACATTCAAAACCGTAGACAATAGGGGGCTTCGGTGCATGGGGACTGAAGCCCTCCCCCCAGTGTCTTCCCATAATATTGGTTATATAGTCATGCCAACCTCAGAGCCCCCCCCCCACTAATTATCTACGCCCTTGGAATTAGATGATTTAATTATACAGGATAACAAATTCATTTTTAATTAGCAATCTGTATTATAATTATCTGTACTGCCTCCCCCTCCTCGTGTGCAGGTTGCTATCGGTAACTACGTCTGAGCCGCAGAATGAAAATGCAATGTTTGCTTTAGGAGTGGTTTGTTACAACCAACAACAGCTCTCCCTGGCAGAGGATGCCTTCCTGCGCACACTCACTCTCTCCTCAACTCACTCAAGTGCCCTATACAACCTCGGACATATGTATGTGCAATCGGGAAGGTACCGGGAAGCCAAGGAAATGCTAGCTCGGCTGATTGAACTCCGACCCCTACATACACAAGGACTGGCTCAGCTAGCTGCTTGCTATGTCTACAGTGGTGATTATGTAACAGCCATGACACTGTATGACAGAGCAATCCAATCGTCCAATGGAAAGCCAGACGCTAACACTCTATCAAACTATGGTATGTATAATCACTGTATTAATAAGTTGTAGTGTTAATTTTTCTGTTTTTGTTTTTCTGCAGGTGTTGTTTTGAGGGAAATTGGGCGTCTTAAGGAATCTGAAGAGATGCTGATGTCAGCTCTTTCTATAAAAGACGCAAATAAGAATATTATTTTTAATGAACTCAATAAAACAAGAACTCTCATGTCATCATCTATATAGATAGCTAGTCAATCGTATTATTGCTAGAGTTTATCTCAGGTCATTTTTACAGTCACTTATCTCCTTTGAAGTGTTGAGTAATTTGTTGACTTCCTCTTGCGGTAATAGCTCAATGCCACAAAGCGACCACAGTTACCCTGGAATTTTACCACAAGCCAACACAATTGATTGATCATATCGAGTGCTAGCTACACAATGGAGAGTGGCTGTTGTACTAGAACCAGTGCTGCTGGATTCATCTGTCTAAGTGTGGCAGTCATAGTCTACCTCAACACACTGAGCTGTGGATTCTGTTATGATGATAAAGCAGCTATTCTGCAGAACAAAGACTTGCTCCCTAGCTCATCATGGAGTGATCTGCTGTGGAATGATTTCTGGGGAACTCCATTGCATTTGAATGCCAGTCACAAGTCATATCGTCCTCTGTGTGTGGCCACGTTCCGACTCAACTATCTGTTGGCCGAGTTGGAGCCCATGGGCTATCATTTGGTCAACATTCTCCTCCATGGAGTCGTGTGTTACTTGTACGTTCACCTGGTCAGTCTAGTCTGCAGTCAAGTGTGGCCAGCACTGATAGCAGGACTCCTCTTTGCAGTCCACCCCATACACACTGAGGCTGTGAGTGTCTTATCAGTGTTGAACTGTTTGTGTTTAGTAAATTGTTTTGTTAGTACATTAACAGTATATTCACCACCTCGAGTAGTCACAGCCAAGCTGCCATTCACTGCAGGTGGCGGGCGTAGTGGGGAGAGCCGAGTTATTGGCAGCGCTGTTCTTTATAGCAGCTCTCCTAACTTACCACAAAGCAGCTCGAGGTACGTGAAATCATATAAATACATGAGAATGCAAGGAATCTTATAAGCAGAAACCCAATGCTCAATTATTCATTCTTACCTAATGCAATTAACTGCTTTAAAGGTTTCTTTTAACAATTTAATATCACTATAATTAGGTCAAGGATCTGTTGGTTGGTTGCTATGCAGCATGACACTGACGCTATGCTCACTGCTGAGTAAAGAGACCGGGCTCACTGTCACAGTCGTGTGTGTGGTGTATGACTACTGCATCTTACACAAGGTGTGTGGTGTGGGTGTGTGGGTGTGTGGTGGGGATGGTGTTATACCACATGCTGGCTTGTGGTGTGCAGTGTACAGTGGTGGTGGCTGTATTGTGGGTATGAAGATGAGTAGTGGATGGGAAGAGAGCTGCTATAATAATTATCCGAGGCGCGTGGGCGGCCACGGGTATAGTGGTCTGTTTGTCTGTTTGTTTGTTTGTTTGTTTGTTTGTCACAGGTATATCTACTCACCTGGATGCCACAGCGCTGCGTTTACAGCATAGATAGCCTTCACACAACAATATCTTGGTTTAAATAGTGGCAGGTTTTGATGTTAAAGCTTCATTGTCGAGCAAAAGCTAAGAAGCTTGAAGCAGCTACAGCTAGCTACACGTGGCCTTGATTACGTAGTTGCAGCTGAAGTGATCCGTACCAGGAACAATTGTAGTAGAAAGCTAAAATTGTGACTGGTTGTTGGCTGACTCTGGATCCTATACTCCAGCCTGGCAGGAGCCATACCTCTCTAAGTCTAACGCTCCAGGCTTCTTTGCTGTGATCCCAGTCCACAGTGCATGTCTAATGTGACATGTATACCACTATAGCACTCAAAGTTTCAGCATGCCTCCAGTCTGGTTTAGTTTTATTGCTTTTGAGTTGCTCTTGCTAGTCATACATGCTACATGCACTGCATTATCACTCTTCTGGTTTCTTTATTATCATGTCACCAGCCGAGGGTTTGCACTTTAGTGCTCTAGTTATATGTATTTATTGTCTGTAGGGAACTTTACAATCAGCCGTTGATCTTGTGAGGCAGCTCGTTACCTACCACACCACCCCCCAGCCAATGTGGGTGTGGTCATTCCTCTATCGTACCGTCGTGCTAACTGTGTACACTGTTACACTACTGGCCACTAGACTATGGATGAGCGTCACACCACCTAACTTTAACTCGTAAGTTTACTAAAATTAATTGCAGTGTTGTACAATTAACTTCATTTCTCCTGCCCCTACTTGCAGGAAAGATAATGAAGCGTTGGATTTAGATACTCCGTATCGGCAGCTACATTGGGCCCACATGACCTTTGTGAACTCTGAACTCTTGCTGAACCCTAGCAGACTAATGTTTGACTACAGGATGGGTGCTATTCCTCTCATCACTTCATTACTTGACTATCGCAATATCCTGACTATCCTCACATTGTCTGCATACGCTGGACTGGGGCTGTACTCCCTTCATGTGTTCCATTGGCCAAGATCTCACACTCGTACAAACCAACTCACTCAAAATGGATATAGCAACGGTCATAGCAACGGTCATAGCAACGGCCATAGCAACGGCCACAGTAACGGCTATAATGTCATTAATGGCACCACACGCAATCATTGCAATGGAGCTGCTCTAACATGTTCATATTCTACGATACAGCCTCGTACATGTAACAAGCTGTACAGTTCTCAACAGATTTTGTTGTTTGGATTAACACTGATTGTTGTACCGTTTCTACCGGCTACTAATATCCTCTTCCCTGTTGGGTTTGTTGTAGCAGAGAGAGTACTCTACCTGCCCAGCATGGGACTATGTCTACTAGCAGCACACGGACTATGGAAACTACTCAATAAATCATCAACATCTAATTTAGCAAAACTATTTCTAGCCATTCTCCTGCTAACACACACGACTAAAACTATGATCAGGAACAGAGATTGGGCCTCCAAGATCACAATGTATGGGTCACTGTTAAAACTATTCCCTCACAATGGTTATGCACTAGCGAACCTTGCACGAGAGTATCGCAATAGTGGGGAGCATGGCAGAGCGGAGGATGCCTACAGATTAGGAATGGCCGTGGCTCCAAATGTATCCATTAATTTTGTCAATCTTGGAGCAATGTTAAAAAAGCAACAGCGCTTCAGTGCAGCAGAGCCGGTATGCTTGTGAGTGTAATATTATATACAAAGTGTTTTCTAAACAGCTATTCATGATAATTATGATATTTGTTAATCGTATCACTAGCTGTTATTTGTTACTGTGCACAGGTGTTGTTTGCAGCCGTAGCGGCAGTTCAAAGGTCACTGAGTGCTCATCCTGAGGACAGAGACAAGTTGTCCAACTTGTATGTTAGTCTGAGTGGAGTGGTGGGACGTGAGGGGGGCAGGTTGAGTCAGGCATTGGAGCTAGGTGAGAGCTAGGACACCACCCTTCTAGATTAATTCTGGTGCTTTATTAAATTCTTCCTCCGGGTCCCCCACACACACGTCCCTCACCACCCCCAACACACACCCACACACACGTCCCTCACCCCCCCACACATGTCCCTCACCCCCCACACACACCCACACACACGTCCCTTATCACCCCCCACACACCCACACCCACACATACATCCACAGTTGAGGAGGGGCTTAAACTAAATGATACCAAGTCAGCAGCCCACAACTCGAGAGGCTCACTACTCTGGAGAATGGGACACTCTGACAAGGCAATGGAAGCGTTCACTAGAGCTCTAGGATTGGACGCCACTAACACCAACGCTCTGTACAATCTTGCTCTTGTGTACAAGCAACGAGGGGAGGCAACAAAGAGCGTGCAGACATTAGAGGTTCTACTGCGAGTGGATGGATCTCATGAACTTGCTAAGAGAGCTCTTCAAGAATTGAAACTGTTGACAGTTTAGCTACGTACGTTATTAATCATTTATTTTCATTTTATTTACTCACATATGCATTGTATTATATCAACAATCGATTCTTAATTATAAAATTAGCGTGAACATGTTGCAATTGCTAAGGGTAGATAAGTATTGTACGAGTGATCTATACACAAAATAACGCTAAGTTTTGGTCTGGTCTAATTGTTTCTTGGCATTGCTCAACTGTTCTTGTAGCAATCGTTTCTCTTCTTCAAACTTCCTCCGCTCATCTTCAAATTTCTTTCTTTCTCTCTCCAATAGAAACCTTTCCTCGCTCGCCATCAGCCGCTCCTTCTCAACCTATAGGTACATCACTATAACAGCACTGATCTAATTACACACACTACTCTAATATTACTAACGGACATGCACACTGAATGGTAGCTAACCTCTCTAAGTGTTGATGCGATGGATGCTTTTTCTATAGAGGTCAGGGTAGGGTCAGAGGTCAGTTGGACAGTATCGGCTCTACGTTTGCTCTCTCCCTGTGACAACTTCTGACGAGAGAGGAAAAGGTTGTGACCTCTGTCCGGAGATAGAGGGCACGTCACAGCTGTGTGGGTAAATGGATAATTATAATACCTTAATTAATTTACTGAACTCTGAACTCACTGTTAGACTGTTCTTCCGGTGCTGGCTCTGAGATCTTCATCAGCTTTCGTCTAGGTGTGGGGGAGGGCTTGGGAGAGCGAGGGGGTGTGTGAGGTGTGGAGAGAGAGGGGGAGGTGGGCGTGTCAGGTGTGTGAGGCTTGAGAGGTGAGGGTGGAGTACGAGGTTTGTGAGGTGTGTGAGGTGTGGGGGGCGTGTCAGGTGTGTGAGGCTTGTGAGGTGACGGGGGTGTACAAATCTTGTTAGGGGTGTGAGATGATGGGGGCGTACGAGGCTTGTGATGTGACGGGGGCGTATCAAGCTTGTGAGGGGTGTGAGAGGAAGGGGGCGTACGAGGTTTATGAGGTGACGGGGGCGTACCAAGCTTGTGAGGGCTGGGGGGCGTACGAGGCTTGTGAGGTGAGGGTGGCAGTTCTGTTTGCGATATTTTCCGTGGAGTGGGTGGTGTTAGTGTTCTTTTTCGAGGTGTGGGCGGTGTGTGAGGGGATGGGGGCGTATGCTGTGAGGTTGGTGAGTCATGTGATGGGGGGGTGTGATAGCCGTTGACCTTGCGTGGAGTGGGCGGTGTTCCGTTATCAAGTTCAGACAATTGTATTTTATTGACTTCGTTCATCACTTCCTCAACGTCATCATAGTACGCACTATTGTTCTCTTGCAGTGGCCAATCAGATTTGAGCTTCAAATCAGGTGATTCTTTAGCCGGTAACAGAGAGGGTGTTGTTATGGCAACTGATGACTCATCCTCTTTAGGGGGCAGTGGAGGAGAAATAACTCTGGGGGGCAGTGGGGAAGAATCTTCTTTGGGGGGCAGTGGAGGAGAATCGTCTTTGGGGGGCAGTGGGGGGAGATTGTCTCGTGGGGGTAAAGGTGGAAAGTCATCTTTGGGGGGCAGAGGGGGCGCTTCATTTGTGGTTGTTGTTGGGAATTCACCGCTGTTCTCAATGTCTTTAATTTTCTCACGTCCACTGTTGACCTTTAAACTCTCTTCGCTCACACTTGCGTACAAAGGTTGATCACCTAATTGGCTAATATCCTCGTACAATGCTAATTCGGTATCCGTGGCAACGACTTTTGGTATTGGAGGGAGCGGCTGTGATTTAATAGAAGTAATAGAACTATCAGGTCCAACTTCCTCGTAAAGGTCACTGGGTTCATCTGTTACTTGTACGGCTTGATCATAAACAGGCTCTAAGTTATCGGAGTTGAACCTTGACCTATCTTTCTCAGGATCAGTGTACAATTGTTCGATGGGTTTGGCCACATCATAGAAAGCCTCGGGGCACTCATCAATATCTGAGGGGGCGGGATTCATTTCCTCGTATGTCAGCTGACGCTCTGTGCCGTTAGGTGGGCGTGGAACCTCAAGATCAGGGGGGCGTGGCATCTCCTCACTGTGCGGCCGCCCACCAGTGTCCGAGCTGCAGGAAAATATACCAAATCAGACTATACCCTCACGCTTTTTTCATGACAACAGAAGATTTAGCCCAGAAAGCAATCACTGATATCAGCACATTATTTGATACGCCTCTCAATATATGTACAAAATACATCATTGTGAAATTGTACAATCCTCACTCAAGTTATGGGCACTCAAAGCAAACACGATAATTTGTAACACATGCTATTCAGAACACGGCAGATATGGTAGCATACCTTTGTTCTTCTATTGTTCCGTTGCTACCCACCATACTCGTACTCTGTGACCTTTGACCTCCCATCAGTCGGTTAGCATCGAGGTTCTCACTGAGCAGTTTATCACGTGCTCCTTGCAGCATTCTAATCCAATCATCTGTTTCGTCTTGCCTGTCAGAATACATGCAATAAGTTCGTTGGTTGGTGACAATCGCAAAGCAACAAACAAGATCAGCAGCTTTAGGCCATGACACATCACTGGCTTCTCCTTTACGCACTTTGAACTTTGTATCTCGGAGTGATATTGCACCGAGGTGACCTTTGGACGTGTCCTTATAATAGTAGAGACAATAATCATCTTTTAGAATGAAGAATCGCTTGTTCCATGACTTGTACTTCCCTCCACACTTCTGGAGGACCCCGGAAAATAGCTCCTTAGGTTTCTGAGCCATCTGTGTGTGTGGGGGGGGGTGGATGGTGTGTGTGTGTGGGTGGGTGTGTGTGTGTGTGTGTGTGTGTGGAGTGTGTGTGTGTGGGTGTGTGGGTGTGGAGGGTGTGTGTGTGGAGTGTGTGGAGTGTGTGTGTGTGGGTGGGTGGGTGTGAGGGGATGATAATAATCATGTACCATATGTAATAGCCAACTACATACTATTTTCCCCACTGATTTCTGATAGCCTAATTTTGGCTCTTATCCAGCTCAGAAATGGTTTCACAATTACCCAAACAATCTCGAGCACCTTTTACTGTGCACATGCTAGACCAGCCAACACAAACACTTGTCATAATGTCATTATAGTGGGGCAATAGAACACAATAGAAACCATTCTAATATAGGTAAGAAAATAACAAAGTATTGAGGACACTACATGTACATGCATGTATACAACACACAGAACACAGTCAGTAACCTTTCCTATACTATTCAGTGAATCTACAGGATCAGTCATCAGTGGAACCATCCCCAGCACTACAGTAGCTGCCAGTGCCATCCCCAGCACTACACTAGCTGCCATCCCTAGCACTACAGTAGCTGCCATCCCCAGCACTACACTAGCTGCCATCCCCAGCACTACACTAGCTGCCATCCCCAGCACTACACTAGCTGCCATCCCTAGCACTACACTAGCTGCCATCCCCAGCACTACACTAGCTGCCATCCCCAGCACTACAGTAGCTGCCATCCCCAGCACTACACTAGCTGCCAGTGCCATCCCTAGCCAGTAGTGTATGTGGCTACTTGTTGAAAGCTTAGCTACATGCAAGCATGTACCAACACAAACTGCTGTTGGTATCACTAGCTCTGTATTATATTATAGACTGCAGTGGCTAAATCCACTCCCCACATTCCAAACACCAACTAAACACTGGACTAAACAAACCACAAGCCTCCTCTATTAACCTGGTTATAGGCATATAGGTATATAGGTACATAGGCACATAGGCACAGGCTATAGTGGTGTGTGTACACAAGTGGTCCACTGGAATAAGCACCTCTCAGTGTTAACTACTTTAATTTATTAACGACTGCTACCAATCGCTGAACTTGCACACACACAACCAGCTACATGTACTAGCTTGCATCATACAACTGACTATATCATACAGTGCATGCAGTAATACAACACACACACACACACACTCACTCACACACACACACACACACACTCAAACACACACACTCACACACACACACTAATATATATGGAAATATGCTAAACACGATATCAACAATCCATCATCTCAAATAACAGAACTAGGTCACAGCACATGCACAACATAATTATCATGTTGGTAGCTTGCACATAACACAAGAGTCTATACATCTATACCAACTTACTGCTTGATCCTGTAGCTTGCTGTCCACTAGTACAGTACACCTGCAGTCGGTTTGATCATAGATATATATAGGTCTGATGCTGCACTAGCTTTAAGCTTTATGTTTAGAGGGCGTATCCCATTACATTATGTTGTGGAAAAGGGGGGCGGGACTGTAAACCAATTTCTGACATCAATAGTTTTGTTTGTAATGATCTTTACCCACCCAAAATGATAGGTCAGTTTGCACATGCGTAGTAACTCTACAAGACACTCCCATCTATAGGGCTAGGGTACTCCCCCTCACCCAAGATGGCTAGAATCACAGTAGCCTCGATCCCAGGCCGCTCTTCCTCACCTTGTGAAGGAGGCTAGAACCACAGATGCTCCGCCAAGATTCCGGAAGTACACAAATTTATTTTCAACAGAAGTTCAACTTCCGCTATCAAAATGACTACAAGTAATTAAATATTCACACACTTATAACGTAGTATTGTACATACACACGAGTTCGATTGTAATAAAGCAATAATAATTATTATTATTAGTGATCGATGTCACAACATTTGGTACTCCATAATTATGTATACTACGCAAGACAATTAAATTACCGGCACGTGCACGACATGCAGCTAGCACATGCACGACATGCAGCTAGTACATGCACGACATGCAGCTAGTACGTGTTTTACTGCAGCAGAGGACGTCATACGAATATATAATTATAATTATGGTAAAGGCAAATTATAACTAGTATCAGCTGTTCTTGTATGTACCTCATTTAAAGACCGCCCTCGAAGTAACACTCAAACAATGTAATTTTAATTATAAAACACCATCAAAATAAACGCACACATAAATAACTAACTGATTATATTGAACACAAGGAAACACAGTTTATAAACAATTCACAGTGTCTAGTCTTGAGCAGTCGACTCCTTCATCTCTTCCTCAGTGTAGATCTTGAGTGCCTTTTCTTTGCGACTGTACGAAGAGTACGTAGTAGACACACTGTACTTATTCAACCTGTGTATGGGGTCAAAAGGTCAATACCACACAACCCTGTATTTATCAATGCTAACTTACCGCGTGTTTTCAGTTTTCTGCAGCTCATTTCTCTTTTCAGTGGACAACTCGACAAGCTTCTCAGTGGAGTCTCTGTACACACATCATTATATGCCATAATCATAGTCATTCGTTGATCTAAACACACCATTCACAAAGAGCTACACGATGTACAAGTTAGTGGTGAAAATGGCTAACTGAGTTATGGGCAGTCAAAGTTAGCTAGCTATCAAACCTGATAATTTCGGAGGAAACACGAAGGAAGAGACTAAATAGCTCAACCTTATTAGAATATATGTAACTAGTCCACTATATTACAATACATGTAACTAGTCCACTATGTATAGGATATACCACACCTAAGAGGAGGATATATAGGGTGCATATCCTCCGAGTAGGTGTGGCATATCTGACTTATACCACGTGACCGCAGCACTATAAAAGGACCTCCCCCTAGCAACAATTCAATCACGATGCAGATTGCAAAAAAGAACAAGACTATGCCGGATTTTGCAGCCGTCAAAGAGCTAGTTGAGCAACATGTTGACTCCTACAGATGCTCAAGAGCTTCCTTGGTCCAAGCGTTGACCATTCGACGTCCCTTACTGGAGTTGCAAGCTCTTCTTGGATAAAATGTAGACTAAACCGCGCCCATGGACCCATGGAAGCTTAGCCATCTTGTTGGAGAGCACCTTCCGTGTTTCTGCCGTCGCTTTGAGTCTTAGTATCGTCAAGTATGGCTCTTTTCTCTTTGCTTACTTCTTGAACAAATGAAAAAACTAAAAAACAACTTGAAAAACTGTGCATGCCTGGGGCTGTATGCTAATATTCTATATATCCTACAGCTGTTGACCAATGAGATCAATTTGTGGTGACGTACATGTAAGTGTGGTATAAATTACAATACATGTAACTAGTCCACTCAATGGCTAATGAGAGACTGACTTAAAGTAGACAATGGATCCATCATCATATATGGAGAGTGGCATGGAGGTCACAGAGGTCACTTGAGGGTTCCAGTCCAAGTCCTTCTCCACTTCTAGCACAGACACCTCACACGGGAACGACCCATACGACTGTGTGGGCGTGAGTGTGAGGGCGTGAGTGTGTGTGGGTGTGTGCTTACCTTAGCAAAGTCAACGTTCTCCACAGGTATTCCACTCAGCTCTGAGATCTGCACACACACACACACACACAAGGCACACATTACACACACCACACACACACACTGCCCACACACCTTAGCCCTGAGATGCTGTGGACTAGTATCACACAAGATGACCTCTCTTGTGAGGTCCACAGTGTAAGAGGAGGGGTGCCAGTGACGCACATACACTTGCATCTGTGTGCTCTCAGTCATTGGCTCATCACCTGATGGCAGAGGGGGCGTGGTCTAATATATACGGACACTATACAAGTGGTTACTACACACGCCCACCCACCCACTGCACACACGCCCACGCACCTTCAAGTGGTTCTACAAACATCTCAAAGTTTGAGAACACGTGGATGTCCTTCTCGATGACTTGGTAGTCTAGGTACACTGTTCCTGGGCTCTTCCAAGTTTTCTTACGAAGTCGAAACCTGGATAAATAGAGAGCACTTGAATGGCTGCTGCACACATATCACTCCCCCCACGCATTGACCACACCCACCTATCAGCCGTCAGCTTTTGGTCGATGCCTTGTTTGTATGCCTCCGCTATGAGCTGAACTTTGAAGTCTGCCACTGACATACCTTTGTGAACTATGGACTCCAGGATTGGCATCATAAACTATAAAATATAGCATGAGATTATATAGTGACAGATCACATGACATACGTACCTGTGCGTCGTTTATCCTCAACAGGAATAGTTTGATTCTGAATTCTCCCGGCAACAGAGCACGTCCGAGACGAACCACCATCTTGGTTTCCGTGGGAACGGTTGACAGTGAATCACTCAACCGAATCATCTCGTACTCTTGATTATTACTGTACACTCTGTACACCTGTCACATGGGTCACATGACTATCACATGACATGTCACAATAATGCATATCGGGTTTCAAATATGGCATTCTTTTGATTGTGAATTGTGTAGTTAGAACGCAACCAAATGCTTGTACAGTGTTATTCGCAATCGCATTGGAAACCCGATATACACGTACAGTAAAACAGGAGATAATAATTTCGTCTTCTAAATATTCGTACAGCTCAGAATGGAACGGCTATTTCAGATTAATGCTTTAAACATGCCAATCTATTATATAATTAGGGGGTGTGGCTTATGAGCAGAGTTTTTGGGATGATCACATGACATCACTATATAATTAGGAGGTGTGGCTTACCTTAAACTGAGCGGAGGGCAGTTGTACGTGTTCCTCCAGTAGCTTCTTGAGTTCCTCTAGAGAGCAGCGTCGGTCAATCCTCATGTCAACCACTGAACAAAGGGACAGGGATGTTACACAACTTGTATCAAGAGTGCTTGTATCAGGAGTGCTTGTATCAGGAGTGCTTGTATCTAAGCACACTATTGGTAATTGGACTTGTGACCTCTCAAACGATAGCTAACAAACTAATTAATAGGATGAATTTTAGAAAAAGCGCAATACCTTCTTTTGTCGGGTCTAACTTATAGCCCATAATAATTTGGGACCGAAAAACATTACTAATCTAATATTGTATGAAAAATCAACAATTTGGCAGCTATTGTCTAGTAGTCACTAAAAAGCGATTAATATTAAAACTCATTCTGTAGCTCTAGAGAATGCGTATCTAATCACCATGGTGATGCACTCTGACCTCTTTGCTTGGGACGTCCGTTCTCCAGAGGCTCTGAAATGCTCAGATTGTTTTGCTGTGGCAGTGCTGAGTCAGCAGTTGAGTCGGCAGTTGAGTCAGCATTATCAGGGTCCACTGAAGTGCCTGTGACACACACAATATCATCACCATGGCAGCTATAATCATGTGACCCCAGAATGTTGTACGTGGCGGCATACTAAGTCTCATTTCAACACACAAACGTGCCTTAATGATTGTAGCACCAACCAGCAACCAGCATCCTTGTATATGATTATAATTATAGTGACATTACCTTGTTCGTTTTGTGGGGGCGGGACTGTGATGTGTAGGAGTATCGAGTTGGCATGGCGATCAATGACCTCACAAAATTTGCTTTCCTTGAATTCTTTACAACTGTCCTCACTATCACAACACACAAACACCTGCAAAGTGGGTACAGAGTGGGTACAGGGTCATCAAGGCAACAAGTATGCAATAATACTGTGCGTATAGCAGGGAATTCCCATTGGTGCAATTGTTCAAGCTACCAACTATTCGTGCAACTCAGAATGATGACTAACTGCTATAATGTGTGAATACAGAATGACCCGCTAATAATTATTATAATACATCATTATTCTGTACTGTGTGTTTTCTGTAGAATCCTTCATTCTTGAGAGTCTGTGCTGGTTGCAGTAAAGGCTTGCCGTCGTTGTGATAGGTCTCCATAGCAACCACCATGGTGTCCAGGGGCAGGGACAGTTTCTATACACAATAGAATAAATAATTGATTGTAGTTATAGGCTAACAAATCCCTACTGGATACATACCCACACCCCACCCACACCACACACCCTAGCAATAGCCTCCTTGCACCCACACCACACCACACACCCACACACCCTAGCAATGGCCTCCTTGCACCCACACCACACCACACACCCTAGCAATGGCCTCCTTGCACCCACACCACACCACACACCCACACACCCTAGCAATGGCCTCCTTGCACCCACACCACACACCACACACACCCTAGCAATGGCCTCCTTGCACCCACACCACACCACACACCACACACCCTAGCAATGGCCTCCTTGCACCCACACCACACCACACACCCACACACCCTAGCAATGGCCTCCTTGCACCCACACCACACCACACACCCACACACCCTAGCAATGGCCTCCTTGCACCCACCCACACCACACACCCACACACCTTAGCAATAGCCTCCTTGCACCCACACCACACCACACACCCACACACCCTAGCAATGGCCTCCTTGCACCCACACCACACCACACACCCACACACCCTAGTAATGGCCTCCTTGCACCCACACCACACCACACAGCCACACACCCTAGCAATAGCCTCCTTGCACCCACACCACACCACACACCACACACACCCTAGCAATGGCCTCCTTGCACCCACACCACACCACACACCCAAGCAATGGCCTCCTTGCACCCACACCACACCACACACCACACACCCTAGCAATAGCCTCCTTGCACCCACACCACACCACACACCCTAGCAATAGCCTCCTTGCACCCACACCACACCACACACCACACACCACACACCCTAGCAATGGCCTCCTTGCACCCACACCACACCACACACCACACACCCTAGCAATGGCCTCCTTGCACCCACACCACACCACACACCACACACCCTAGCAATAGCCTCCTTGCACCCACACCACACCACACACCCTAGCAATAGCCTCCTTGCACCCACACCACACCACACACCCACACACCCTAGCAATGGCCTCCTTGCACCTACACCACACACCACACACCCACACACCCTAGCAATGGCCTCCTTGAGTGTCTGCACGGTCCATCCTTGCTCAGCTCTGAACACGGTCGGCCCCTCCACTCCACAAGATGGCAGACTAACCAGCAGCAGCTTCAGATTCAGACCTCCTTTACAATACACTCTGAAACTATCCCCTTCATCACGAAGTTCCATAAACAACTCAAATGAGTAATAAGATCGTGCTCCGCCCACCATATCCCCAAAGCTGACCTCCTGTGGGTACGGGAGAGGGTCTTAGTTACAGGCGGCCATTTTGTGACCTACTAGTACTAGTCATGCCCAGTAGTACAGTACCTGTGTCTCCTCAAATGATTGGTCCATTGTTTCCGTGTACTCATCGTACTTGACCAGTCTACATTGCTCCAGTGGAACAAGGTCCGTTAGTCCAAGCAACTGTGTGGGCATGTGTGAAGGTGTGTGATGTGTGAGGGCTATTGTACTGGTATTACCTCGTATGCCTGCTTGGTTACAGTTGCCATGGTATCGTCCTGATGCACCTCAAGCTTTTTCTCGTACAGATCATGTGATTTAGGATGTCGGCAAAATAACCGAAACTGTAAAACCACATGTCACTATATAATCACACGCCCACGTATACACACGTACTTACTTTACATAGTGACTTCTCGTACTCTTGTCTTTCTTTCTCTCTTTCTGCCCTCCTTTTCTCTTCCTCTATTTGACCACGGATGTGTGGAGGAAGTTTCTCTTCAGTCAAATAATCTGGAGTAATCATGATAGTAAAAAAAAAACCATATTAATGTGGATTAGAACTGCAAACCCTCAGCCTCAAGTTGAGTTATCAAAGGGGAAGGGACCATTACCCACCGGGATCACTACCCACCATTGCTAACCATTACCCACCACTGGTCATTACCCACCACTGGTCATTACCCACCATTGGTCACTACTCACCATTGGTCATTACCCACCATTATTTTTCTCCTTGTTGACTTGTCTGTACATAAGCATATATGCATTAGCAGAGCTGGCGTACATCGATGAGTAGTAACCTTTGGACTTTGAGTCACTTCCGCCAAATGTTCCCTCTAAATCAGACCGCGAGATCTGCATAAGAGATATTGTTATTAGAGGAAGGACGGCTGATGTTACACGGCATGGTTACCTTGGAAACGCTCTGATCATTGAAGCAGTACCACTGCTTGTCAGTGAATGATTTGATGTAAGCATAGTAGTGTCCACCAATGGCCGAGCCACTGTGGACCATGATACTGAAGAGCTCGTACACATAAGGTCCCTGTGTGTGTGGGCGTGCGTGAGGGTGTGTGTACTGTGTGTATTGAACTCTGACCTCTTGCAATAGCTTGCCCAGTTCTGGACCATCCACAGAATGTATGGAGTTCTCTTCTCCTCCTTTGGTATCTCCACTGCTAGAGTATTTGTTGGCTCTACAGGGAACACGGTCAAGAGCATGAAACACAATACCAACCAAGCCATTACTGGAATGTTGTTCTGGAGGTGTCAAACTTCTCTACAATATAGTCCGTGTAGAGGCTGGCCGGGTCTTCACCGGTAGTGGGAGGCTGTGTGGTGTGTGTGTGTGTGTGTGTGTGTGTGTGTGTGTGTGGAGTGGGCGTGGTGTGTGTGTGGACAGACCATGTCGTGTGGGTTGATGAACTTGTTGAGGTTGAGCACGGTGGGGAAACTCATTCTGTCATTGAGTTTAATCCGATGCATTGTCGAATAGTCAAAGTCAAATCTCATCAGTTGAAGTGTGAGGAGATAAGGGAAAGCCTTGAACTTTAGACCCTGCACACACAAGCACACACAAGCATAAGCACAGCATAGCCACTGAAGCCATCAGTTACATGCATTACTATAGCTACTGACTTACTTTGTGTGCGTCACATTTCTTATCACACTTGTCACAATGATATTGGTTGTCTTTGTTGAGCGTTTCCGCGGCAACAAATGCTGTTAGAGCTTCGTCCTAAAGGAAAAGTCAGAGTCTAAAGGACACGAGAGAGGTCAATAGCAACGTACCACACTGGAGTAAGTGGCTGTGCTACCAAATGGCTTGATGACGAGAGGGATATCCAGGAAGTGATTCTCCCTGGTGCTCTCCACTTCACACTGTAGGAGAAGAGCAATTACACCCACACACACACACACACACACACACACACCCACACACACCCACTCACCTCCAAGCACTTGACATAGTCGAGGAGTGTTCCCTGATATAGTTCATTGATGAGGTTAGGTCGCTCGTATCCATCTTTAGAGAAGCGTTGCTCCAGAGCATCGAACATGACTCTACACAGCTCCTGCACATCGTGTTGCTGCCATGACTCACTCGAGTCCCAACCAAACGACTTAGTCAAGTCTGTGGTCTCTACAGCACGCTTGTCTGACATCTGTGTGAGTGGTGTGGGTGTGTGTGAGTGGTGTGTGTGAGTGGTGCGGGTGATATACGAGCTAGACTATACCTGGAGGTGTATGAAAAGTCTCTGCAATTGGTAGGGAATGGACTTCGATTGCTCTTTATCATCTCCAGAGAAACGCCATCTGCAAACACAATAGTGAGTATATATCTCCATGCACTGATAGGTCACCTGTGTAGAGCATTCCTAAACTCTGGTGTCATGTACAGAGACTGGAGGAGACTGTTCAGATAACAAGTCATGGCTTGATTCACTAGGCCAACAAAACCTGCATCAAAGGAACACACTTGCTTACACACACCACACACCCACACACCCACACCCACACACTCACACACTAGTGTAATTGTGTGGAAGACGTACCTGTGTCAGATTTGGCATTATAGTTATACTTGGAGTAGTAGGTGGTAGTGGACCAAGAGGTACTAGTGTTGTTAGTGATGGGCGTGGCAGAGCTCACGGCTGTCGGCTCATTGGTCGACTGAGTGGAGACGTATATAGCAATCACATGATAAGCCTTTCAAAAAGCTACAAATGCATCATTTTGTAATTGGACAATCGAAGTTATCGGCCATCAAAGATAGCTACCAAAATAGAAGATTTCGACACGAGAAATCGCTAATTTAAACATATAATTAGATAGGTTATAATTATATACGGGGTTATATATGGACACACTCACATGCTCCACTTTGACAGGTTGTGTTCCATCGTAGTCTCTGATATAGAGGGTCATCTTGAGAGGTGTGCTGGACATGCCCATCTCATACAGTGTGGCGGTGGACTGTGGATCAATGGACACCTCTGACTCTGCAGTGTTGGAGGCCGTCTTCCACATGAGACTAAAGGACCCCTCCACATAGTCTGTGTGTGTGTGTGGTGTGGGTGTGTGTGTAGTATCAAAAAGTAAAATTGTACAAATTGCTTTTCTGACAAAAGCTACATGGTGCGTGTCCCGCCCCCTCACCAGCTGTGTGGTGTGTGCCCCGCCCCCTCACTCACCTGCTTGATGTGCTACACCAGAGTAGAGGTCCTTGGCATCAGAGGAGAGAGGGAGGCTATAACTGAAGCGTGACTTGGCCCAGTCAGTGCTCGTTTCATCCGTGATCACACAACACACGCACTCTTCTGTGATCGTGTCGTTATTGGCTGCCTCCACTACTGCCATCTCATTGGATGCTCCATTACTCATGTTCTGTAGCTCTACGTCGTTGCCACGGCTATCTTCGGCGGGAGGTACTGATATGGCTTCGTCTGCCATTCTACAAAACAGAGCGTCTAACAATTATAATCATTGTGCTACCAGTGCATAACATAATAATATTATTTATGGCTAATTATTCGTGTGTGTGCAATCCAGCCTAAAGGAAAGCAATGATTGAGGCCTATACATAAGATGTGTGTGTGTGTGTGTGTGTGTGTACGTAACGTACATACCTGCTCTGAGTGTGTGTTCTTTGCTTAGCTTGCTTTTAATATGGAGTCATGTGACAGAACAGTTTAGGTGCGTGATCAGTGTGCAGCCATTGCACAGACGGTTTTTTTCTAATGTAATGTAACAGACATAATTCTAATAATCGAGGTTCTACTGTAGTCAAATTCATGCTTCGTTATATTGAAGAAAAATCGCCCCTTGGCAAAGCAACAGATAAGGTCAGAGGTCGTGTGGTGTGCATTGTTTAGAATGTACAGAGCTGTATTCACCAAGTATCCACTCAACAGACTCCCTCTACTGCAAGTGTTCAAGCGAATGGTGTGTGTGACTTCTTACTTTTATAGCGCTGGGTGCTTCAATCAAGTTGATGGTGTGTGTTTTTGTGTAGGCAACTTCCCCGAAGAGTAAGAGGATCAAGTTGGATGATGGGGAGAGGCAAAGTGAAGGATTTGTGGCTCTAATAACAGCAGGATGGAAGACTGTTGAGGGGAGAGATGCCATTCAGAAAGGTACAGCCTCACAATAGCTGATATTGAAATGATTGGCCCCCCTCCCCCATACTACTACAGAGTTTACATTCAAGGACTTCAGTGAAGCGTGGGGGTTCATGTCACGAGTGGCACTCAAGGCTGAGCAAATGAACCACCACCCGGAATGGTTCAATGTGTACAACCGTGTGGATGTCACCCTCTCCACACACGATTGTCAGGGCCTCTCTCTCAGAGACATCAAATTAGCCACCTTTATAGAAGATATTGTCAATTAACTGCGTTTGCTGTTATAGCTATTATAATAAGTTGTGTATCCCCTCATACCGATTATATACTATATCATGTGTTAACAAAGTCAATGGAATGTCAATATTGAGGTATGTACCAATAATGCTTATATGAAGTAAACGAATTTAAACGTTCATGGTCACTCATGTAGTAAGAGAGGCGATGGTAAACTGTGTACTAGTTCCTGGGTCCTCCACTGTCCACTCCAGCAGCAGGGATTAGTAGCCCGTGCAACAGCGAGTTGGCCATTAAAAGTTGGTTCTAGCTTGCAATATACTGTCCATACCTGAGGTGAACGCACAGTAAAAAAATTATTATTGTGAGGTACGCAAGCCAAGAACAATATGGCAAGCTACTTTCGGGAGGTCATAACTTCACTAAAAAGCAATCAATATCAAAACTAAGAGATGCATTCTGTAGCTCTAGACAAGGCCTATCACATGACATGCTCAGATCACAGTTCTGGTGGGGGAAAGAGTCACACTCTGCACGCGGCAGTACTCACTATTTCTTAATTGTGTTCCTTTATCTGCAGTGCAAGACGTCCAATGGGTTATACGCAAACTCCACAGTGTCACCTTGTAACTCCTCCATCATATGTTGTCATAGCAATGTGTCACTGACTCCGCCCCTCTCGTGCTCTCCATCACTGTACGCAATGAAATAACGAGTCAACAAATGTGTAGCAATGGATGCATTTGTCACAGAGGCTGTATAGTTTGATCACTAGTAATGATATCTATTAGCAGATGTTGAATGCCAGTCATCTAAAGCAGCCTATACACTATACTAGGTGGTCCACTTTTAATCATGACTAGCCACTCACTTGTACTCGCTGCGATGCTCTTTGCCTCGTGATCCATTGCTGCTGGCCTTTTGGGCGAGTATCTATCCGATATCCAGCCTTGTGGAAGCTCCTAGAGGGAAGGACAAGTGAACGCTTTTCCTCACCATCCATCTCCATCTTGCGTGTGAGTGTGTCTGGTAAAGGGTCATCAAGTCTATGACAAGCGTATTTGGGAAGGTACCAAAGAAAAACAAGAATTTATTGATAACCTTTGACCCTCCAGTCACCAGCACGTGATCTTATGCAACAAAGACAAAGAAGATGATCATACCCAAGGTCAAGGAGGTCATAACTACACAGCAGTGATATTCCTACAGTACAGCTAAGATGAGTTCCGTGAGTGAGCTGGCATGTTACACACTGATACACAACCCGGCCGAGACTGAGGCACCTAATGAGCAGCAGCTTAAACATGATCTTGGTGGGTTATTCTAATTAACGCACACCACAACATATACATACACACACACTTACACACTCACACACACACACACACACACACAGAACATGGAGATGCTCGTGTGAAGGCGAATGCTCTCAAGAAGCTCATTCAACTCGTGCTCAATGGAGAGCGTCTTCCCGGACTGCTGATGACCATCATACGCTTCGTGTTGCCTAGCAGCGATCACCAGATCAAGAAGCTCCTGCTCATATTCTGGGAAATATGGCCAAAAACTTCCCCTGATGGAAAACTGCTGCACGAGATGATACTTGTCTGTGATGCTTATAGAAAGGTACCCCCACACACACACCCACGCACCACGCACACACACGCACTCACACGCACACGCACCACACACACGCACCACACACACACCACACACCCACACGCACCACACACACACACACCCACACGCACCACGTACACACCACACACTCACCCACGCACACAGTATTTAGGTAAAGCCCTGTCAAATAAAATTTGCTATTTGCTTCCGGCCTGAAGAAGCATGGGCTATAGATTTCTCTGGCTGTTTGATAGCTACTTTGATATTGGGATTGTCTATCCATTTAGTAGCTCTTGAAATAATGTATTCATTGATAGTAGCCACACCCACTCATAGCCACACCCACTCACTCTTATAGGATCTGCAGCATCCTAATGAGTTCATCCGTGGGTCCACTCTGAGGTTCTTGTGTAAGCTCAAGGAGTCTGAGCTGCTAGAGCCACTCATGCCCTCCATACGAGGCTGTCTGGATCATCGCCATGCCTACGTTCGTAGGAATGCAGTCATGGCCATATACACCATCTACAGGTAACAATGGTGTCATTAGATTAGACACAAGTTCTGTTATCAATAGCTCAGTTAATATGTGGTGTGTGTTAATTAGAGTGTTGTGATGTGTGATAGGAACTTTGAGGCGTTGATTCCTGATGCACCTGAGCTGATCCATAACTATCTCGAGGGTGAACTAGATGCTTCCTGTAAAAGGAATGCTTTCATGATGCTCATCCATGCTGACAGAGTAAGTCTGCACTCTGACCCCACCTACCTGTACTTTGACCCCTCACTGTATAGGAGAGAGCTCTGGATTACCTCTCCACTTGCATTGACCAAGTCAACGAGTTCAACGACATACTCCAGTTAGTCATAGTGGAGCTCGTGTATAAGGTGCATACTCCAGTTAGTCACAGTGTATAAGGTGCACACTCCAGTTAGTCACAGTGTATAAGGTGCACACTCCAGTTAGTCACAGTGTATAAGGCGCACACTCCAGTTAGTCACAGTGTATAAGGTGCATACTCCAGTTAGTCACAGTGTATAAGGCGCACACTCCAGTTAGTCACAGTGTATAAGGTGCACACTCCAGTTAGTCACAGTGTATAAGGTGCACACTCCAGTTAGTCACAGTGTATAAGGCGCACACTCCAGTTAGTCACAGTGTATAAGGCGCACACTCCAGTTAGTCACAGTGTATAAGGTGCATACTCCAGTTAGTCACAGTGTATAAGGCGCACACTCCAGTTAGTCACAGTGTATAAGGTGCACACTCCAGTTAGTCACAGTGTATAAGGTGCACACTCCAGTTAGTCACAGTGTATAAGGTGCACACTCCAGTTAGTCACAGTGTATAAGGTGCACACTCCAGTTAGTCACAGTGTATAAGGCGCACACTCCAGTTAGTCACAGTGTATAAGGTGCGTGTGAGTGACATTGCAGTAACTATTGTGACCATCATGATTATTAAACGGTGGTGTAAGGACATGTACATAACAACAATTTTATTTTGCAAGTGCACTGAAGCCTGCAATCCATATCTAATTGTGGTTGCTGTCCACGTTATCACTACATACAATCATGACTCATGTACAGGAGTGTTATGCTAACCCCAGTGAGCGTGCAAGGTTCATACGCTGTATCTACAATCTGCTCAACTCCTCCTCACCCTCTGTACGCTATGAGGCAGCTGGCACACTAGTCACACTCTCATCCACACAAGCTGCAGTCAAGGTGAGTGTGTGTGTGTGAGCGTGTGTGTGTACAGTCACACTACTCTCAAGCTGCAGTCAAGGTGTTCACTGTGGGATGAATTCAGCGTATTTGATAGCAATATTTTAATGGACCATAATTTGTGTTCAGATTGGTCCAATTTCAAACTAGCTCAAAATTCCTTTCCAATGGTGCGATACAAGTTTTATAATTACAAAAGCCAAGGGTTCGTAGTTCGCAGTGGTGTAGTTCGAAGAAGTCAAACGACGTACCCCACGCCCACTCCCCACACACACACGTCCACACACACAGGCGGCTTCCCAGGCGTACATTGAGTTGATAGTTCGTGAGAGTGATAACAATGTTAAACTGATTGTTCTCGATCGTTTGACTGCTCTCAAAGGAACTCCAGCACATGAGAAAGTGTTACAGGTTAAGAAGGCTATCTAATTAAACGTTAGGCTTTATTATTTCTCTCTAATTAACCGTGTAGGAGCTGGTGATGGATATATTGCGTGTACTTGGATCACCAGATCTCGAGGTCCGCAAGAAAACCCTATCTCTAGTATTAGAGCTGGTCAACTCGCGCAATGTCGATGAGGTAACTATATGGCTGTGTATACTTGAGAATACTGTCATAACTTTGTCATTGGTTTGCTCTCCATGCGTGCACCATTGGTTTGCTCTCTGTGCGTGCACCATTGGTTTGCTCTCCGTGCGTGCACCATTGGTTTGCTCTCCGTGCGTGCACCATTGGTTTGCTTTCCGTGCGTGCACCATTGGTTTGCTCTCCGTGCGTGCACCACTGGTTTGCTCTCCGTGCGTGCACCACTGGTTTGCTCTCCGTGCGTGCACCATTGGTTTGCTCTCCATTCCATTCTCCATATTGCTTCTATCTATATGCTGTAGAGCTGATAAGCTCCAACCAGCATTTTCCATGTACAAGTCCAAAGTTCACCAACTAGAAAAGCATTATTAATATTGCCCAGAACTTCCAAGGCCATTCTCTTCTCAATGCAAATACACTTAGTGTGTATTTTACTCCTGTTTTTAGGTTGTGTTGGTTCTGAAGAAGGAGGTGGCCTCTACCAGTACAGGAGGGACTGCTACTGAAGGTGGTGACCGAGCTGGTTATAGACAAGCTCTGGTCAAGACTCTCCACACTACCTCCATCAAGTTCCCTGCAGTCGCCTCCACTGTGGTGCCTCTGGTAAGCTAGACCAAGGGCATGTACCACCCCCCCATGTGCAGTGTATGGACCCATGGAGGTAGAATGACCCCATCATCCCTCTGCCTGTGTGTGTGTGTACAGTTGTTGGAGTTTCTGAGTGATTCAGATGAGAGCACTGCTGAAGGTGTACTGGTGTTTGTGAGGGAGGCTGTGCAGACATACCCACAACTCAAGACACATGTCGTTGCTAAACTACTCGAGGTCTTCTCTCAAATCAAGTTCCTCAAGTCAGTCCACTTTCTTACTGCATTTTGCTTAGTTTTACTATACTAACCCCCCTGTGTGCTAGCATCCACCGTGCTACCCCCTATACTAACCCCCCTGTGTGCTAGCATCCACCGTGCTACCCCCTATATGCTAGCATCCGTCGTGCTACCCCCTATACTAACCCCCCTGTGTACTAGCATCCACCGTGCTACCCCCTATACTAACCCCCCTGTGTACTAGCATCCACCGTGCTACCCCCTATACTAACCCCCCTGTGTACTAGCATCCATCGTGCTACCCCCCTATACTAACCCCCCTGTGTACTAGTATCCACCGTGCTACCCCCTATACTAACCCCCCTGTGTACTAGCATCCATCGTGCTACCCCCTATACTAACCCCCCCCTGTGTACTAGCATCCATCGTGCTACCCCCCTGTGTACTAGCATCCACCGTGCTACCCCCTATACTAACCCCCCTGTGTACTAGCATCCATCGTGCTACCCCCCTGTGTACTAGCATCCACTGTGCTACCCCCTATACTAACCCCTGTGTACTAGCATCCATCGTGCTACTCTCTGGATATTGGGAGAATATTGTACTTCTGTGGAGGACATATCTCGTGTACTCACCGTTGTCAGGGCAACACTGGGAGAGGTGGGTCCCCTATATAACATTTACTCTCAGAGCATCTTTAAACGGCCATAACTTTAGTTCTGTTGGCCCAATAATGTTGACTTTATTTATGAAAGCTTAGAGAGAGGCCTTTCAGATCATGTGTGAAAATTACTTTTGGACAGATTTTGGAGCCTGTTCCCAATTTTGGATTTGAACATTCATGTACCATCTAAACTAGCTCCTTTCAACATTGAATTTGGAGAGCCAACTCTAGTACTCTCAAAATGAAGGGAACCTAGCATTAAATAACAATTGTTGCTCTCCCTGTTTGTTTTCCTTAGATCCCATTGGTCGATTCTGAGCTCCGTAAGGCGGCCAATAGTGATGAGAGTGATAGTGGGAGTAGTGACCCTAGTGAGAGTGTGAGGACCTTAGTCACCGCCCACGGCACTTATGCCACACAGTCTGCCTTCACAGCCGCCCCCGTATCTAACAAGGAGAAGATGTGAGCTTTAACCCCTTTATCACTGTCATAAATTAACTCTTTTGTCCCCCACCTAGTCCGCCACTGCGAAGCTATCTATTAGATGGTGACTTCTTCATAGCATCATCCCTGGCTTCCACTCTGACCAAGCTGTGTGTGCGTTACCTCGCTCTCATGACCGACCAACAGAGCAAGAATGTGCGCTCATAGTTATACATGTATATAGACAGTGTCAGTATGTAACTCTAATGCAGGCATTTTGTGCCGAGTCTATGCTCATTATAGCCAGTATTCTGCACTTGGGCAAGTCTGGGATACCCAAGAAGGTCAGAGTTTAATTATATATATATGCTGATTCGGCATATTTATGCCCTCTCTCTCACTAGGCTATTAGTCAGGATGATGTGGAGCGGCTGAGTGTGTGCCTGCGTGTGTTGTGTGAGAGGTGTGAGGTGGTGGGCGGTGTGTTTGGGGAGAAGTCACGTCAAGTCCTGGCAGACATGATCTCCCTCAACCAGCAGTCCACAGCCTCCTCTAGCAAGGTGCACTGTCACTATATAACCCCCCACACACAATGTCACTGTATAACCCCCCACACACTGTCACTATATAACCCCCACACACAATGTCGCTGTATAACCCTCCTACACACTGTCACTATATAACCCCCCACACACAATGTCACTGTATAACCCTCCCACACACTGTCACTATATAACCCCGCTACCTACAGAGTGAACCTAGTGCTGTGTCGGTTCAAGCTGATGAACTTATCCACTTTGTTGTATTGGCCGGTCAGCGTGATGAGGTATGACCTTTGACCTCTGTGTATGCCCTTATTGACTGACCCCTGACCTCTAAAGGTCAAGGAGAATGTGTATGATGCTAGTCTACTCTCAGCCACTGGTCCAATTGGAGGAAAAGAGGGAAAGAGCAACCAACTCAGCAAGGTAACTGTGTGATGTGTGACTGTGTGAGTGTTCAGAATCACGCCTGTGTTCATAGCTATCTATAACTTGTGTTGCGAATATCCGATTTCCCCAAAAGTTGCAATTTGATTGTGCTACAATAATTATGTTGAGCTTAAACCAGTCATTTATTTTGAAGCATGGGCTATTATTCAAGTGTGTGGAAGTGTGTATTAATACTGTGTGACTGCGTGTGTGTGTGTGTGACTGTGTGTGTGTGTGTGTGTGTGTGTGTGTGTGTGTGTGTGTGTGTGTGTGTGTGTGTATTAATACTGTGTGACTGCGTGTGTGTGTGTGTGACTGTGTGTGTGTGTGTGTGTGTGTGTGTGTGTGTGTGTGTGTGTGTATTAATACTGTGTGACTGCGTGTGTGTGTGTGTGTGTGTGTGTGTGTGTGTGTGTGTGTGTGTGTGTGCGTATGTGTGTGTGTGTGTGTGTGACTGTGTGTGTGTGTGTGTGTGTGTGACTGTGTGTGTGTGTGTGTGTGTGTGTGTGTGTGTGACTGTGTGTGTGTGTGTGTGTGTGTGTGTGTGTGTGTGTGTGTGTGTGTGTGTGTGTATTAATGCTGTGTGACTGTGTGTGTGTGTGTGTGTGTGACTGTGTGTGTGTGTGTGTGTGTGTGTGTGTGTGCGTGTGTGTGACTGTGTGTGTGACTGCGTGTGTGTGTGTGACTGTGTGTGTGTGTGTGTGTGTGTGTGTGTGTGTGTGTGTGTAGGTGGTGCAGTTGACTGGCTTCTCTGACCCTGTGTATGCTGAAGCCTACGTGAATGTCAACCAGTATGACATCGTGTTGGATGTACTAGTCGTGAACCAAACTGGAGACACACTACAAGGACTGCAACTAGAGCTCGCTACATTAGGTACACTTTAATATTACTCGGTTATATCTATTTAACCATAATTTTTTTTATGCTCCGAGTAGGGGACCTTAAGTTAGTGGAGAAACCGATGCCATGTACGGTGGGTCCACATGACTTTGTCAATATCAAGGTAAGCCCATCATGAGACGGTGTGTGTGTGTCATCACTACATACAGGCTAGCATCAAGGTCTCGTCCACTGAGAATGGTATCATATTCGGGAATATAGGTAAGCACACACACACCCCGCCCACTCCACACACACACACTCCACCCACACACAGTGTACGACATTGTTGGATCGACTGCTGATCGTAACTGCGTAGTCCTCAACAACATTCACATTGACATCATGGACTACATCCAGCCTGAGAGCTGCACTGACGCAGAGTTTAGGAAAATGTGGGCGGAGTTTGAGTGGGAGAACAAGATTGCCGTGGCAACCAATATCGGAGATTTGGAGGCATACCTTGAGCATATTCTACAGTCAACTAATATGAACTGCCTCACACCCAAACAGGTATACACACACACACACACACGTACCCACGCCCACACACACACACGCCCACACAGGCACTGAGTGGAGAGTGTGGTTTCCTTGCTGCTAATTTATATGCACGGTCTATATTTGGTGAAGATGCACTAGCCAATGTGAGCGTTGAGAAGCCTCCAGGATCCAACCAATCAGTCACTGGGCATATCCGCATCAGAGCCAAGACTCAGGTAACCACACCCCCTCCTTGTTGACCACACCCACTTATTGACACTGTGTAGGGCATGGCACTGTCTCTGGGGGACAAGATCAACCTCTCTCAGAAGACAACTGGAAATTGAACAAGAAAATAACTAAACTATAATATATATGGACTGTGTACATTTTTTTGATCTGATGAATTTACAATCATTATTAGAATTTATTATTGTTCTTGATCTGACACCTGCGGCTTTTATCCAGCGCAAATGATATTGACCCATGCATGCATGGCCGGCCTAACCCATGCAGAAAGCTCTAATTAACATCATACGATAGAGCTTAATTTCCTATAATTATAATTACAGCTAGCGCTGCACGAATAATTATATCGAGTACATCCATGCATGTGTATAAGTACGGTAATTGGGAAGAGTTAGGACGGAGCTCGAGTACATCCATGCATGAATTGGTACGTATAATTATAGAAAACACTATCCTTTACACAATTAACGTTCAAAAACTAAAATTATTAGAAAAGAAAAGATGCACATGTCATGTATTGCTAATGTGTTAATGATACAATCGAGTTAGTCTCTTTATGAGAGGGTAAAGGTCATCCAGTTCCTTACACCTGCACAATAAGGGTAATTACAGCAAGAGTGAGTGGGTGTGGCTTACGTTGCTACAGAGTGTATGAACTCTGACCTCTGGTCCTCCGTCACCTCAGCTCTTGTTGTCTCAGGTAGCCTTGCTAGCGCGTTGCTTAGCAACCCACACGTGTGCTATAGAGGAAGATTGTGGTAATACTAGAATATTGATTTTAGTGCCGCTTACTTCTTTAGCACAAGTCAGCATCTCCCAGAGCACTTCACAAGATTCCACAGTCATGAAGGATCTCAGACTCACAAATCCAGACACTAGCCCTGCATGTGTGGGTGGGAGTGTGTGGGGAGTGGGCGTGGTGTGTGTATACTTACCGTCTATAAGAGCTTGACCTTGTTCTGTAAGGAATGCTTCCACAGTGGACACACACAACTGCCTCTCAGCATCACTCTGCACACAACACACAGTCACACACACGCCCACACACACACACACACCCACACACGTACCGTTGCTTCTTGTTGTGGCAGGTGTAACAAATCTCTGAAATATTTCATAACGCTAGAGAAAGCATCTCTGTGACCAAGAGTGGAGCAAGCCAGCCCGCACTGGGTCACCGTGGCAACCACAGAGCTCTGTAAGAACACTACAGGACATCGCTGGAGATACCTACACACAAGCACATGTCATACACAAGCACATGTCACACACAAGCACACGACAACCGTTGTAAGATAAAAAATTAAAGTCTGAGAATGGTAATTCTGTGGTCAATTATGGCTCATAACTGCTTTATATGCCAGCATGGGATTTGTTAGCAGGACATCAGCTAATTATTGATGAAGCGCTTTTTAACTGGTACAGTGAATTTTTGTCATTTTGAAAATGAGCATAATAGCAAGAATACCAACTCTTGGTAATACTGGTTACCTTGCACAGAGCCTGAATAGATCATCAATAGTGTCTGGGTGTTCTACTAGTCCCGTGGGCCCTGCTAGTAGAGGTAGTGAGGTGGTGGCCAGAACACCCAGCATGGTGGCAAGGCCCTCCTGATAGGAACCTTGTCTACCATATTCATCCACTATTATAGAGCCCAGATAAAGGTAGCAGGATTGCCGGTGCTGGGAGTAGAGACTAATAGCTGTTGATACTATATCAGTCAGTAGATCACAGGCAGCCACAGAGGAACATCGCAGCATGAACCGAACACACCTACAGAGATTAGGGGACACACGTGTAAGCACGCCCACAGAGATATAGGGGACACATGTGTAAGCACGCCCACAGAGGGATGGGAGACACGCGTGTAAGCACACCCACAGAGGGACTACTGAGAGGCACCCTGCACTACACACCTGAGAGGCTAGTACCCCACCCTGCACTACACACCTGAGAGGCACCCTGCACTACACACCTGAGAGGCACCCTGCACTACACACCTGAGAGGCTAGTACCCCACCCTGCACTACACACCTGAGAGGCACCCTGCACTACACACCTGAGAGGCTAGTACCCCACCCTGCACTACACACCTGAGAGGCACCCTGCACTACACACCTGAGAGGCACCCTGCACTACATACCTGCATGTCCTCTCAATGACTTTGACTTGGGTCTGATAAGTATTGAGCACTTGGTTGAGGAGAGGCCATAGTTGTGTCATGGCAGCTTTGGCTGGATGGCTAGTATCAGAGCTGTTCTTGATGGAGCATGCTCTGAACACAGCAGCCAATCGGTCCACACACACACACACATCCACGTTGCCATCCACACCCACCTACACCAACACACAGAGCAAGAAGCAAGTTACCAATTTCAGCTAGAAAACCACAGTCATGTAATTACAATATGCTTTTTTAACACTACTAGGGTAACCCAAGCATCCCATTGGAGCTAACAAACACATCTCAACTTGAGTTACAGACAATCAAAGTTATCAGTTCATGTAGCTAGCTAGCACACCAAACAATATGCTTGTATCTAGCAAAAGGAGACATGTACAACACAGTCATGCTATTACAGGTATAGTGCAGTGCTTTTATGCACCTTTGCAACAAGCTGGTATCCATTGTAAACCACAAAATTTAATAGTAAACATACCGAGCCACAGACAAATTGGCTGCTCAAATCTTATGCCTCCCACCCCCCCATTCACGGAGGTTAGGACCTATATTTTCTATTTCCCATCCGACGATGTTGATATACCAGTTGAGGGGCTGAATGAGGGCCCCCAACACTTACGTGCTTAATGCTAATCGCAGGGGCCCCTCTCTCAGTACTCCCCCAAAACCTAACCGCAGTCACGTGACCCTTAACCTCTAGCGTGACAGGGCACGTGACATCTGCTTAGACCGGTACTGCCAAAAGATAGTAATATCCTCGCCTAGCATTCCTAGATCACAGTCATTTACTACAATCTGTATGACCATAGTTAAAGGATGTGTTCAGTAAGATCAAGGATGATACACCAGAGGTGTGACCTTATGTCCTTACTGTAAGTCTTAGATTTTAAGGCGTTTCTAAAACAGCTTCAAGAAGAACAATTTCATCTCACTCTGGCACTTAGTCTTTTAGTAGTAGTTTTGTAGTACCCTTGAATGTTTTCAACCTACTAGTTTCCATACAGTAGAGGGGTCAACATTGAGATTTTCAGCTTGTTTTGTAAGATAACCCAAGGTCACACCTCTGGTGTATCATGTCCTTACTGTAAGCCCTAGATTTTAAATTTTCTATTGAACACCTCCTTCAACCACCAACAAATTCCTCCTTGCCAGTAGCAGCCTGTGGTTTACATGTACTACAAGTCATGTATTTGTGGTTTACTATGTGATATCAGCTTGTTGCAAAGGTGATAAAAGCACTGTACAATAGAACCTCGATTATCCGGACACCTTGGTTCCAGAAGCAGGCCGGATAAGTGAATATGCTGGATAATTGAATAGATAAACCACGCCTTGATCCACCCACTTTATTGTAAACAGCAGTGCCACATGGTTGTCTGCGCATGGGCAGAAGATAAGCAGGTATGTCTCCATGGTAACAGCCGTAGCGCGCATGCGCATTTGAGGGACACGCCCATTTTTAATCTGATAAAAAAAAAACTGCCAAGCCGGATAATCGAGGTTCCGGATAATCGAGGGCCGGATAATCGAGGTTCTACTGTATACATTATTAGTGTACACTTGCAACAGAAAATTGCCAAACAGCAAAACCACCACTAGATATAATAATCCTATTCTAAGCTACTTTTATGAAACAATTTTTTTAGCAGAATCTTTTTTAGCAGATTCCTATAATGTACATACACAGGTCAATCAGGTAGTATCTCAGCTTTTATTAATGAGGTTTGTACAGTCACACACACACACACACACACACTCACCAGAGTTAGTGGCTTGCTGATCATGGTGGTCAGGCTGAGGAGACCTTGTCCAACAGAGGAGCTGTCCATCTCTGACAATATTTCAGTGACTGCCTTCAAGAGACCCACAATGGACTCGTTCTTTATACCTAGTCTATCAGCAGCTTCAATAATCTGTAGAGCAGTCAATAATTATGATACACACCCACCAACGCCCACACCACACAACACACCTGCACAAGCCCTGTGTAGTGCTGCCCCATCCTACTCCTACACTTATTACACACGCTCTGGATTGCGTTGGCAGCTTGACTAGCCACTGCTGGTAATTGCAATGAAGTGTGTATAAAAGTGAGTACAGTTTCCAGTGTATCGGGATGCTTGTTGATCCATCCAGCTAGTTGTGCTACTAGTGCCAGTGTAGTCGCTCTCACAGCATAGTGTGTCGAGGGTGCCATGGACAGTAACACTGGAACAGCAAAGGGAAGCACTTCACTCTCATCACTATCAGGAGGTGGGTTAGAACACACACACACACACACACACACTGCAAGAGCTCACCTCCTAATAGAGGGGGCCACCGCATACATGACCAACAGACAAGACTCAGTGATGTTCCAAGCTGTGCCAGGCTTGCAGATATTAGCATACAACTGAAACATGAGTGCATCATGATTATACAACCTAGCAGGAAAATACTGACCTCAGCAAAACAGTTGAGGGATCCAAACAGAAACACAGTATCTCGAATCAACTCAACAACGTTGTCACGGAAACCACTAAAGTCGTCGCTCTCGTCTGGGACCTTAGTCTGTGAGTGTCACTATATAATCAACCCAATCGATCAATGAGATTAGAGACCTTATCAGTGTCTTCCTCTAGCTGACAGTGCACACACAGAGCTGATACAAGTCGCTGAACATAAGGCTTGAAGATGGCAGAATGTGCTGAGTCATTTAAACGCAGTAACTCCTCTCCAATACGAAACCATACATTGAACGTGATCTCCGCCACCTGAGGTTACCATAGCAACACAGTTACATAGTAACATTTATGCTCGCAACACAAGTTATTGACAATCAAACTTGGCTACGAAAACAAGTCTGAATCTGAACACTCACTTACTTGAGGTACAGAACTGTGTCTATATACGCATCATTAGAAAGGTGATTCTGAGAGCTACCTTAATTAAGGTGACATATTTTCATAGGTAGATTTCTCCGCCATTTCCCTACTTAGCTGGTAAAGTTGTGAAATTCTAGTTTAAATGAGCCCAGCAAATATTTTCTGCGAGTACAACTTTTTGTGATTCATTTTTACTGTCATTCGAGAGATTAATACACGTGTAAATATGTCACCTTAAGGTATTTGATCTGAACACAAATGAAGGCCCTACAAAGATAGCTACCAACACGGCTACTGTGTGTGTATGTGTGTACCTCATAGTCAGGGTGTTGGGCACACTCTAGTAGGAGGTCTAACATAGCCAGGTCACCGAGGTCAGAGCCAGGGTGCTGGACTACATACATCAAGAGACTCTCTGCTAGCTCTGTGAACACTCTGCACAGACTATAAGCTCTGTCCTGGTCCTCACTAGTTACTGCTGCTTGGTACACTGGCAGTAGAGCCAACACTCTCATCTTGAGCTCCAGGGACAACTGTGGATACTTGTCAACATCTTCACACATGTACAGCAGTGAGCAGAGTGTGTCAGTGATGGCATCGTAGAGTCTCTCATTCACATTGAGTAGGTTCTGTACACATTGGAACCTCATCACACAGTGCTGGTGATTATAGTCTTACCAGAGTATTGAACAGTGCAGCTAGTAGCCCTCCTCCTGCTAACATGTCTTCAGAGAAGCCACGCAGTTGAGCCCAAGATCCAAGACAAGCAAACATTCGAGTAGCAATCTCTTCATTCTCCCCACAAGAGCCGAGACAAGCACACAACACACCCACCACTTGAGACGAACTAGCGCTCAACAGCTCCGTGAGTTGCTTACGCTTATTTTGACCCAAATGAAGGTAGCGATTATTGATCTGTGTGTGAGGGTGTGTGATAAGTGTGGAGTGTGTGGGTGTATTGTACCTCCTCTGGTAGAATGATAAGAACGTCAAGGAGAACTCGGACAGTTGACAAATGACTGCCGAACCTGGTGTTGGCATAGTAACGAGTGTCATTGCCATGGTGATGGTTACCTCTGAACTAGGTCGTCAATGACAGTTGTCCATGTTCCCATCAGTAATGCAAGGTCCGCTAACGCCATGGCAACCTAACGAGGGGGCAGGGGTACATATACACACACTACACACACATGCCCACACACCTGACGCACAACCAGAGTGGGTGCCTCACACAAGAGAGTCAAGTGGTTCAGCAACGAATCACGCAAAGCCTACACAAGATGATAGATAGATAGAGGTCAGGGTGCACAGTAATTACAGTAATAGTAGAATAGACGCGGTTCACCGGGACCCATGCATGAGCGCTCACTGTGTGTGTGTTGGGAGGGAGCTCGTGGAAGGCATAACGGACTTTACTCTGCATAGTCTGAGCAGCAAACTGACTAGTCACAATATCTCTGTTGAGTAGCAATAGCTGATCTGCCACCTCCCACGCATGGACCTGATAGGATGGTGGTGGGCATTTAATGAAAACTCTGTCATAACTTACCGATTGTGTTAGTTGTATAAGCCATTGATTGGCCTGTGCCTTGTGTGTGGGATCAATGTCAGTCTTGTTACTATAGAGTGTGTCCAGCGCTTGCAGAACCACATCTAGTGATGGTTTCTCCATTGTACAAGTCCTATGGCGGCGCAGCCTCGAACTCAATTCTTAGACTACATGTACACGGAGATACCCTAAGTTAAGATTACGGAAGTGCACGGAGAAAACGTGGTGAAAACATTGGAGAAGGTGATCTTGTCAGTACAGAAGAAGCTGATCATGGCATACCGTGCTCAGAAGGTGCAGAAGGTGATGGTCCAACCAATCGTATCCTCGGGTCTAGTATATACATAACAGAGTGTCTGTAGCATAATTGCACCTACATTCTATTTAGTGCACAGTATTAGTTTGCTGCTCTCCTTAACATTCCCTCAGAACCTCATTTTCAGGTTCCTACAAAATGTAAGTTCATGTATGCACTTGTTGCGTTTAGTTTAAAGCTACTTTCATGCTTGTGTTTGCTGTGCAGAAGTCTCGTGTCCAGGTCTGGTTGTATGGACGAGGAAAGATGAGGATCGAAGGAACCATCATTGTAAGTCATGTGACACACCCCCTCCACTTCTTACATGCCCACACACATGCAGGGCTTTGATGAGTTTATGAATCTTGTCATGGACAATGCTGAAGAAGTGTTTGTCAAGAATGAAGTATCTCGAAGGCCCGTGGGTGCGTGCCATTAGTGGTGTGTGTGTGTGTTTGTGTGTGTGTGTGACAATGTGTGCCTCCTTGCAGGTCGTATATTGCTGAGAGGGGACAATATAACGCTCCTCATGTCCTGTGGTGGGGAACAAAAGTAGCTACAACAAATATCTTGTCTTTCTTTTGATTCCTATACTTTTGCTGTTCTTGCGATCTACTTGTATGCCTTTATAACAGCTTATAAAGAGAAGCTTATATTCCTCATAATTATAGGCTTATAAGCCTCAATACCTCATGCATAATAATAATGCTTATACAATGTGGGTACATGTAAACTAATTGAAACTACAAGATCTTGTAACTGTAAAGACGCAAAGGTGAACTGTTATAGATATTCTTTTTATGTAAAATAGCTGTTTTTTTTTGGAACACACTTCCCGGCAACATCTTTTATCTACTAAACAGCAATAATAATTATTGTCTATTAGCAGTATATATAATAGGGTTAGGGTTAATATTATTATTTGTCTATGTCAGACTACGTACGTATTACACATGCATAGGGAGCACCTTGAGAGGCTATTATCTGCAATGATTATTGAAATGGTTTCCATGGATACCGCTAGTCTTCCTCCGCAAGAAAGATGATTGTGTGTTTTTAGTATATTTATAATCAGTAACGTTCTCAAGACCCCCCGCCTGGCTGTGTGGTGCGTGTGGACCCCCCTCCTAGCTGTGAGTGTGCGTGTGTGGAGGAGACAGGATTAGGACTCTAATTAGTGCCCCTCTACCAGTGCTATGATGCTGCAAGCCCACCCTCCCTACTACAAGTTGAGTGAGTCCACTCTGAGGAGAGCCAGTACCAAGCCCTCCCACTCAAGGTGAGGGTGTGTGTGTGTGTGTGTGTGCGCAGGGTGTCATACAGGATTTTGAAGTACCGTAAGGCCTCGATTTAAAGCGACACTTTTTAAGCCAGAGGTTGCTTCTTTTGGAGGTTGAAAAATTTTATAGAAGTCGTGGTGTCGCATATTTAGAGGGTCGCATTTAATTGGAGGTAACTCAGAGGTAACTTTACAGAGTCTACTTGCCTCGATTTTAGGCTGCTTAAAAACACTGATTTTCCAGTGGGCTACAATCGAGGCTAGGGAGTGGCTACATTTACCTCTATTTAGAACGCGACATTAAAAAATAATTTGTGTAAAGTTTCTAGCTAAAGAAAGGTCAACTGTTATTTTAATACCCTGTTAGAAAATTGACAGCTATGGACACTCAGTCATACAACTAGTACATGAATGCACATTTTAGGGGGGGGGATATCCCCTATCCCCCTTCCCCCCTACCCTGGTGTGATTATACGCCGTGTGTGTGTGTGTGTGTGTATAGTGTTGGAAGCAACAGTACTCCACATGCTCCAAGAATCAAGAAAGCGCTTGTCCTACCCTCGGCCTCACAGGAACCTCACCAACCCCCACAAGGTCTGCCGCCCACTCCTTTCCCTATCATTGTATGTCACTGTGTGTGTGCAGGTGATGTTACATCGACTCCGTCTACTTCCTGTGTCCTGGTACAACCGTTCAGACGAACACACCGCAAGTTTCCTCCACCAGGGTAAGAACATATTGACCCCTGAACCCTGACCCCACTGTGTGTTTAGTGTTCCATTGTTGGACCTTTCAAAGTTCAACGAACCAGACGAACAAATGAAGCCAATTAAAGTTACTATGATAACAGCAACAGAGAGGTCTATTTTAAGGTGAGCTCACCTCACACCTCACACACGCCCACACCACTCATACAGTTGGGGAAGTGTACCTGGAGACACAAGACTAGAGCAGTTAACCTCTGACCTTTGTGTAGAGGATGTTGTAGATGAAACCACGCCCCCTCACACTCCAGCGTACTCACCACCCGTTGCCATGGAGCTTAACAACAGTTGTTCACTGGAGGTGCGTGTACTTTGACCCTTTTGACCCCTAACCCTTGACTGTGTGTACCATAGCCTTGTCAGAGTAAGTTCATGGAGGATAAAGTATTGTCCAATGAAAGGCCTTGTGAAGGTCAGTGACTGTTTCCATAACAACAGCGTGTTAATAGTAGTAGGTCACACTACATGTATATAGAACATGTATACTGTATCTCCATTAGGAGTGGTTCCTCGTGAGCCAGCCATCAGAGCAGCCATCCCACGGTCATCACTAGCCAAAAAACTACGCTTTGAAGCTCGTGTATTGACACAGTGAGTCTAGTCCCAGTGTGTGTGTGTGTGTGTACAGCTAGGCCCTGTGTGTGTGTGTGTGTGTGTGTGTGTGTGTGTGTGTGTGTGTGTGTGTGTGTGTGTGTGTGTGTGTGTGTGTGTGTGTGTGTGTGTGTGTGTGTGTGTGTGTGTGTGTGTGTGTGTGTGTGTGTGTGTGTGTGTGTGTGTGTGTGTGTGTGTGTGTGTGTGTGTGTGTGTGTGTGTGTGTGTGTGTGTGTGTGTGTGTGTGTGTGTGTGTGTGTGTGTGTGTGTGTGTGTGTGTGTGTGTGTGTGTGTGTTCAGCTAGGCCCAGTGTGTTCAGCTAGTGCCTTTATCTCAACCCTATGTACATGATGTAGGAATGGCCGTGACGTTCATAGAGAATTGTGTGGATTCTTCTTCTTGTTTGATGGCTCACTCACTGTTTATGAGTTCAGGCAGTTTGGAAAAAAGTGAGTATTGTACTCCATCCTAGTGTGCCACTTTACCCCTCCCCCGTATGTGTGTGTGTGTGTGTAGGTCATCAGCACTGCCTATCATAGGGCGTAGTGTCTATAAGCACTTGTATGGTCCTAGTGTTGGACAACCTTATGAGATTAATTGGATACAGAAAGGGGCGACCCTGAGCTTTACCAGTAACGAGCACCCAGCTCTCCCAGACACACTGTCTAAACAACCTGTCCTGTCTCTCATCATCACCTTTGTTGATGAAGTTGACAAGAAACAACTCCTGTAAGTACTCACACGCACACGCACGCACACACACACACACACACACACACACACACACACACACACACACACACACACACACACACACACACACACACACACACACACACACAGCACTGAGGGGCGTAATCCAGTGGAGATAGGACAAGTGGAGAAGTATTTAAGCCACCATATTAATGATGATGAAGACAAGGAATTGTACAGGACCTTGCAAGGTACCACTGCCTCTGTTGTACCACTGCCTCTGTTGTACCACTGCCTCTGTTGTACCACTGCCTCTATTCTACCACTGCCTCTGTTGTACCACTGCCTCTATTCTACCACTGCCTCTGTTGTACCACTGCCTCTATTGTACCACTGCCTCTATTGTACCACTGCCTCTGTTGTACCACTGCCTCTATTCTACCACCGCCTCTATTCTACCACTGCCTCTATTCTACCACTGCCTCTATTCTACCACTGCCTCTATTCTCTATTGTACTACTACCACTACCAATTGCAGGGATGGTTGTGAGTCGACTACACGGTCACTCTAGCAAGACTCTCGTTGGCTTAGGGAGGGAACTGCTGAGCAATGGAGACACCATCTCTAAACAACAACTACAACAAAGCCTCAGAAACTATCACATCTCTCTAACTGTAGAGGTGAGTCCCCGCAAGGCTGACCTTCACTCACACTGTCATTACTTCACAGGATATGGATACACTCTGGTTGTGCATTGTGTCCAATCAGAGACACCAATCCTCTGCTCTTCTTAGCAACCATCACCATGGTGATGTGACCCTTTCCTCTGTCCATCCTAGCAACCATTGCCATGGTGATGTGAGGGTGGATGGGCTTGTATCTGTTCTGGTTGGCCCTATCCCTGAAGATAGACAAGCACTTATAAGAAAGGTAAGTGCGTGGGTGGGTGGGTGTTCCTTCAACAGAGCACTGTATAGCGGGTAATTTTTGTGGGGTAAAATATTCGTTATTTTTGTGGGCAAGCTGACCTCCACGAGGAATGCAGTGCAGACAACGAGACTAGACAAATTTTTACTCACAAAAATCACCGTTTTTCGAGTTGAACGAATTTTTTATCCCACGAAAATTACCCGCTATACGATATGTGTTTGTTCAGGTGTTCCGGAAACTTGATCCACTCAAAACTGGCTCTCTGGATATTAAGATACTGCACAGGTATTTCAGAGGTCAAAGGTCAGATGAGAATTGGTCGTCCCTGTACGAGTGTCTACAACCGATTGGTCGCACGTCACACCTCACCTACGCTGTGAGTGGGCGTGTGTGGGTGTTGTGTTTAAGTGATGATTGTGTTCTGCAGGATTTTGAGCACTACTATCATGGCCTCAGTTTAGAGACGCCCTCGGATGTTGTCTTTAGCTCTCTTCTCAGAAACTGTTGGTCTGTATGACCCGCCCACTCATCATCACTCTTATAATTATTTTCTATTTTGTGTGAGCTTGTGTTCAAAGTTAATAATTACAAGGCTGTGTTGCGCATGCGCATTAGCAGGATAGATTGTTGTTTTGGTGTTCTATTTTTAGAATCAAAGAGCATTGTGATATAAATACTTCAGTTGCTGACATGACAATAGCTAATTAATTACTGTTACTGGTCATCTCCTGTGCTGTACTGTACCAAGACTCGCTAAGCTAAGTGTGTATCTCAAGCTAGTAGTACTGGAGCAAGCAAGAAGCTCTGGTAAGCGTCACACACACACACACACACACACACACACGCACACACACTACTAAGACTTGCTTTGTAGTCTTTCATGGTCAATTAGGCACAGTGTGTATACTTAAAGACATGTTGTTGTGTACGTGTTGTATAGGGCCATGGCTGGTAGTAACGATCTGACAGAGTACAAGTTGGTAGTGGTGGGTGGTGGTGGTGTTGGCAAGTCTGCCCTCACAATACAGTTCATTCAAGTGAGTCCTCAACCCCTCAGTGTGTACATGTACTATATGTGTGTGTACCTACCCCCCTCAGTGTGTACATGTGTGTGTGCCTACCCCCCTCAGTGTGTACATGTGTGTGTGTGCCCCCTCAGTGTGTACATGTGTGTGTGCCTGTGCGTACCAACCCCCCTCAGTGTGTACATGTGTGTACCTACCCCCCTCAGTGTGTACATGTGTGCGTACCAACCCCCCTCAGTGTGTACATGTGTGTGTGCCTACCCCCCTCAGTGTGTACATGTGTGTGTACCAACCCCCCTCAATGTGTACATGTGTGTGTGTGCCCCCTCAGTGTGTACATGTATGTGTGCCCCCTCAGTGTGTACATGTGTGTGTGCCTACCCCCCTCAGTGTGTGCATGTGTGTGTACCTACCCCCCTCAGTGTGTACATGTGTGTGTACCTACCCCCCTCAGTGTGTGCATGTGTGTGTGTGCCCCCTCAGTGTGTACATGTGTGTGTGCCTACCCCCCTCAGTGTGTACATGTGTGTGTACCTACCCCCCTCAGTGTGTACATGTGTGTGTACCTACCCCCCTCAGTGTGTGCATGTGTGTGTGTGCCCCCTCAGTGTGTACATGTGTGTGTGCCTACCCCCCTCAGTGTGTACATGTGTGTGTACCTACCCCCCTCAGTGTGTACATGTGTGTGTGCCCCCTCAGTGTGTACATGTGTGTGTGCCTACCCCCCTCAGTGTGTACATGTGTGTGTGCCTACCCCCCTCAGTGTGTACATGTGTGTGTGCCTACCTATAGAGTCATTTTGTGGAGGAATATGACCCGACAATAGAGGACTCCTATAGGAAGCAGTGTGTCATTGACGACGAGGTAGCTGTGTTGGATATCCTGGATACTGCTGGTCAAGAGGTACACACACATCTCTAGTACGTGTACGTGTGTGTATTGACCTTTGACCCTGTCTACAGGAGTTCAGTGCCATGAGGGAGCAGTACATGCACACTGGAGAAGGGTTCCTATTGGTCTACTCTATCATCGACAAGACTAGTTTTGAAGAGATTCCAAAGTTTTACAAGCAAATCTTACGAGTGAAAGACAAGACAGATTTTCCCATGATTCTCGTGGCCAACAAAGCCGATCTTGAGTCAGAAAGAGTGGTATGTGATAATACACACACCCAACACACCAACACACACACACACACACCAACACACACACACACACACCACACCAACACACACACACACACACACACACACACACACACACACACACACACCCACCACACCAACACACACACACACACACACACACACACACACACACACACACACACACACCACACCAACACACACACACACACACACACACACACACACACACACACACACACACACACACACACACCCACCACACCAACACACACACACACACACACACACACACACACACACACACACACACCACACCAACACACACACACACACACACACACACACACACACACACACACACACACACACCACACACACCACACCAACACACACACACACTACACACACACACACACACACACACACACACACACACACACACACACACACCACCAACACACACACACACACACACACACACACACACACACACCACACCACGCACACACACACACACACACACCCACACACACACCACACCAACACACACACACACCACACACACACCACACCACACCACCACGCACACATTATTAGGTGACTCAACAAGAAGGGGAAGAGCTAGCACGAGAACTCAAGGTGTGTGTGTGTGTGTGTGTGTGTGTTGTGTGTAGCGTTTGATTTGATTGTGTCCTTGTAGATAAAGTACGTCGAGTCAAGTGCTAAACATCGTGTCAACGTTGAGAAAGCTTTCCATGATCTCGTGAGAGTTATTCGAAAGGCCCAGAAACCCAGCAGTGCTGACAAGAAAAAGAAGAAGGGGTTTAAGTGTACAATTTTATAACACTCACGCTTGCTAGTGCACTTAATCTATCTAGTGTGTTTTGTGTTTGTGTACTAAACTGCTTTGTATCAAGATTGGTTTTAATTTGCACAATAATCTTTGCTTGATAAACAGCGGTTTGGCCTCGAGACACTACACTGTTTAAAATCAGCCCCACCCACTGTTTGCAGCTACTGGTACTAACCTCGATTCCAGGCCGCACTGAGGGCAGCTACCGTATAGCGTGTAATTTTCGTGGGGCAAAATATTTTCGTGGTTGGAAGTCTGACCACGAATATTTTACCCACGAATAAGGGACCTTGCCTACCTTTACCTGCAGTGCAAGCAGCAACCACGAAAATATTCCCCACGAAATGTCTCAATATTGCTGAACCACGAATATTTTGTCCCCCGAAAATTACCCGCTGTACTGTATATCATTCCTGATATCATACTGTACTGTGTTTTGAAAGTTGCTTGTCATTGTGCACAGTAAATGGGTGTTGCCTGTGTACTACTGTGGTTACTACCTAGTCCTAGATCTAATCAGGAATATGCTGACTCTTTTATGTCCTCTAAATTTCTACTGCTCTTTTAGTGCACTTCTATAACTAAAACAAATGCCATACTGGCTCAAATCAACAGAGGTATAGCAAGTGAACAGAGTACTGCATGTGCATATACACTAACAGCTTAGCTAACTAAGTTAGCAAATTAAAATTTTTTTGTTGAATCAGTGCAGTAGACACATTCACTTTACTACAGACTCAGTACATGTTGTAGTACTATATAGACAACGCCCATTTACTGTGCTGCACAATGGCAAGCAACTTGCAAAACACAGTACAGTACTGTACAGTACAGGCTGCGGGATCAATACACAAATGAATATACTTAGTTGTCACACATGATAGATTTGCAGCCACTAGACAAAGAGAGAGCAAGACGAGGTGTACCCTGCCGGCTGTCTCCTTGTACCTCGGTCACCTTTTGGTGAGCGCTATAGCTAGCAAGGTGGTATTTGGATTACAGTGACAGCCTTGTGTTAAAGTAACTCTGTCTATACTGTCCTTATATTGTTCTCTCATGTCTTACTCACAGATAACTGCTGCACAGCACAGGATTCAGCATTCAATCACTCTCATAGTTTTATTGTCATTTCATCTTTTATGGGGGACGTCCCACTCTTAATTTTTATCACTGAATGGCTGCTGACGTACGTATATATAAGAGCACTACAAGATACGACAGGAAAGGGTCAGTATTATGGGGGGTGATCAGTGCCAAAACCTCCAGCTCTGTTTATTTAGTACTAAAATCATTTGCATAGTGAAGTTCTACATATACAAATGACGCGCTCTCTCTTATTTGCATGGTGAAGTTCTACATACAAATGATACTCTCATTTGCATGGGGAAGTTCTACATACAAATGATACTCTCATTTACATGGTGAAGTTCTACATACAAATGATACTCTTATTTGCATGGTGAAGCTCTACATACAAATGATACTCTCGCATTTGCATAGTTAATTTGCTAAACTGGAAACTACTCCCCTTTTCACCTAAGAAAAGGCTCAGGGGAGAGAGTAATTTTTTTAACTCCATTATTGGACACGCCCACTTATGTGACAAAAAAGGATTGCCACATGAGCGGGCGTGTCCAACACGTAGTTGATATGTTAAATAAAATGTCCATCTATACTATAATGTTAATTGTGTCCTCCTTCAATAAATTTACAGTTGTCCTATAGGGGCATGCGTGAAGAATGTCACGCTCCCACAATGTTATTGTTAACGTCCTAACAACTTGCGTGCCACCACTCACGCATGTACTATTTCTGTTGCTATATAGCCTCGAGTATAAAATACATTTTCTGACGGTCTGGGATCAAAGCTGAATAAACACCCACACATTATGTAGTTATAGTGGTTTGTTCTAATTGTATTCCAACCTTCCCTTTTTCATCCGAGCCCTTCCTTATAGATGAAAAAGGGAGTGGTTTCAAGTCAATGCAAATATATATGAGAGTGTCATTGTAAAACTAACAAAGCTTATCATTTGCCATGCAGCGTTATTTGTATGTACAACTTCTCATTTGTATGTAGAACTTTCATCGTATGTAGAACTTCACCATGCAAATAAGAGTATCATTTGTATGTAGAAAATCACCATGCAAATAAGAGAGAGCGTGTCATTTGTATGTAGAACTTCACCATGCAAATGAGAGTATTATTTGTATGTAGAACTTCACCATGCAAATAAGAGAGAGCGTGTCATTTGTATGTAGAACTTTACCATGCAAATAATTTTAGTACTAAATAAAAAGAACTGGAGGTTTTGGCACTGATCACCCCCCATACAGTATACATATAATAATTATGTAATCTGTTACTTCCTCTGGTATTCAGCCCCTTTAATGAGCACTTAATGACTCCTAGACCACTTTTGGCTACTTGCAGTGTCTCTGACTGTACAGCCTACAAAACAGTGGAGCATCGAGGTGCCTAATCGGCCATTTTATATTTTCATTTTTCATATAATGTTTGTGCATGCGCAATGAACACCGCGAGTCTGCAACCACACATTTCACAGTATGTAGCTAGTACTCCTGCGGTCCTCTAGTGGGAACTGTGGGTCTCCATGGCATCTCCTTGGAGACTCTGACGTCAATGGCTTGGAATATTCCCAGATCCAGTTCCAGAACCTCAGTTCCTTTGAAGTTTGAAGGAGAAACAAAGCGTCTTGCTGGAAGAGGTGAGTTTTTTTGCTTGTAGCTCGCATGTTTGCAAGAATGTTAGGCTAGGAAGTCTTTTAGAGCATTGTAGCATTGTTTGCTGTCTATTTGGTCATGTTTTACAGATTGCTATTGTCTTTATTTTTTGCAGATGCTGTGCAAACCTTCCACTGTGTTGCAGAACCAGCGCGAGTCTTCCACTGTGTTGTTGAACCATCGCGAGCCTTCCACTGTGTTACAGAACCATCGCGAGCCTTCCACTGTGTTACAGAACAATTGCGAGCCTTCCACTGTGTTACAGAACAATTGCGAGCCTTCCACTGTGTTGCAGAACCATCGCGAGCCTTCCACTGTGTTACAGAACCATTGTGAGCCTTCCACTGTGTTTCAGAACCATTGTGAGCCTTCCACTGTGTTGCAGAACCATCACAAGCCTTCCTGCCATGGAAGGATAGAGCTGGATCATCCGACACCGTGCAGGCTGCAAAAGCTATTGTAAGTTGAAACCGTACTTTTATAGCTTGTTTTGCAGCTAGAGCTAGCTATAGACTAGATTATTCACTCTGGCGTTTGAGCGTATCTGTGTTGCGCACTGTTTGTTGAGCATGGATGGTTTCTGGTTGAATTATTTTGCTCTTGTATTCCTAGTGTTTTAAGTGTGGCCCCTTCTTGACTGTGAGGTGTGTAGGTCATGCAGCTTAATAGATACATACTTGCCAGCAAGCGCATGTTAAATGCATGTATGCATGCTAAACTCGTGTCGACAGCGCTTTTTTGTTCTGTTAATATACGCATGGCTAAGAGTCTGTTACCTGCATGGCCTTGAACCCTTTGGTAGTGGGGGGGGGGTGGTGTCCGTAGCACTCAAGTAACCAATCAGAATGTGTGTGGAAGGTCTCCAACAGTCGGGTCGCAGGACAGCATCTTTTTGTTCTTGAAATCGTTGTCGAAGAACCAGCCTTCGGGGTGCAACGATGGATCACTCATGGCATTCCAGTTTATTGAGGGAGCACTCTGCTGTTAGTACCTGCCTAAAGGGAATGGAGCACAGGATCCTGCCATAATTGGGAGTGCTAAGATCTCGTTATCAGTTCCAATAGTTAGTTAGCTAGGATCATTATAAAATAGCTAGCTATAAAAATAGTTGGAAAACTGCTGCTTCTTGGCTTATGCTAATCTATTATGACGGCTATTTTAGGATCTTAACTCTGTGCCTACTGCACATGGAATTGGTAAGTTCAGGCTGTAACTAAACTATAGGTGTGCCAAGGGAACTGTAGCCTTTGACTGGTTTAGTGAAGAGTAGTCTTGAGCACTTGTGCAAGTCTTGCATGCCAGGCTTGTTACAACTGGAGTCGACAAGGGCTTCAAGAGCAAGGAGGTGTTGTCTCTGTGAGTCTACTGTTGTTGAACCATCCCACACATTCTGGTTGATTACTTCTGTGCTCAGTTAATGGTACTCACAGTCACAGGGTCCCTTTAGTTTATTATGCCCTTATTGTATTAGTCCCTTGAGCAAGGAAACTACTGGTGGTAATGTTCTCAATGGTGGTGGTAATGTTGTCAAATGCAGTTCTGGTGGTAATTGGTTCGTTTCTACAGTTGTGGAGATTTGTTGATTGATCGGTTTTGTTTGAACTGCTGCGCTCAATGTAACCATGCATTTGCTTGTTCTCTTGCAGCCACAATGCACACACACACAGCTCCTCCTCCTACTAGCTACTGTACTAGTGTTCCATTCTCTCACTGCTTTTGTCTCCTTTCTCCCCCAGGTACAGACAAGTCCTGCTGCTCCTGGGACTGATGGAGGATTACAATGACTGCATGGTTTGTATCATTATTTTTATTGCAGATATTGAAGGGGGTGGGGCTTAATTGTACACCCCCACATCTCTTGTCTTAGGGGAGGGGCTCGGATCTCACTGCCCACTACTATCAGTGTACATGTTTAGTCTCCATTATGGCAAGTCTTGCTATGTGATGTGGTATACATCCTATGTAGGTGGATTGTCACTGCATGGAGAAAAGATAAGTATAATAATTATAATTATGGCTACATGTACCATACGACTTTATGCTCTCTGTGTATAGGTTGATTGCATGTGAGGAGCTACTGTAACAGCATACCCACAGAGGAGTATAGCTAGCTATGTTGTATGGCAAGTATTTCATGCTCTCTGTGTAGGTGGATTGCGTGTGAGGAGCCACTGTAACAGCATACACACAGATGAGTAGCTAGCTATGTTGTGTGGCAAGTCTTTCAGTCGGCCACACAAGGTATAGTCTAATAATTATTGTACGGTACTTAGATGATCTTCTCTGTTTTGGGTCAGAATTGCCTTGAATCACTAGCCAGTTAAAACATTTCTTCTACTCTGGGCTTAAAAAATTGTATTTTATTATTGTACCAGCATTAGGTAGTTAACTCCACTTATGCATTGACCTCTACTACCGTGTAGCGGGAAAGTTCGTTATTTGAGTCCTCGAGAAATGTTGCATAGTTGTTCACATTTCAATGCCAGGAAACCATAGCTTTGCATGTGAAATACTGGTGCGTGGGAGTTTCTTCCATTTATTACATGAAGTGTGAAGTGTGTTGTAAGTTTGTACAGAGAGGACTCCCATGGTGGCAATGAATGTATGGCAATGATCTGATGATGGCTCCACTGCTCTGATGGACCAATGCAGGAGAAGTTATTCTGTATAATTATTACACTAAATTAATGTATGCCACTGTTTGGATCGGTTTCTGTTCTGCTCAGCTTCTTCCTCCAACTTGCTTACGCAGGCTAAGCTTATTCTTAGTTCATTCTTAGTTCATTCTATAGTCTAGTATAATTATTGTCGGTTTGGTTGTTTTATGTTTTTCACCTGGTCATATGGAATCACTTCATTATTATCAGTGCAGACCACACCTCTATCCACACATTGTACCTGCACATCCTGTATATATGGGGCCACAGTGGTCACACCCCCATACATGGTAACCCTCTTGACCACACCTCCACCCATGCATTGTGTCATACATGCCGTGTTTTTGTGTACTGTACAGTACACACATCATCCGTGTCTTTATCCCCACACCTAGTCGGAGGGAGCAGCAAGTTCTACTAAGAGCCAGCATCACCCACTAACCAACACACTACAAGACCTACCAGCACTACTATACCATGTAATACGCCTTTTTATTACGATCATGATACACAGCCCTCCCTTGCCCATGGATTGAATAATTATGGTCACTCGCAGGACAACTAAGAGACTGACACACAATAATAGACACCTAACTGCATTTTTGCCATTATTATAATAAAAATAATGTATTAATTTTTTGCCATTAATTTTATTTAAAATTAATCATTAATTATAGCGGAATCATGCATGCCTGCATGATAGTAGTCTCATGAATGAGTCGCCCTTTGTCCCAAAGAATAGCCCCGCCCACTTACTATGAGTGGCTGCGCTTTAAATATGCTTGTAGCTGTGTACATGTACCAAGCGCGAAATTTTTGAGGCACTTATTCGCATTTCGTAGCACAATGTTCGCGCGGAATGACTGCTTACCGGAAGCCACGCCTTTAATATTTGCAGATTTTGAGAATAATTCTTCACACTCTATGAATATATTATTATACAGAACTCACTCATAATAATGTCCATACAATATCCTTACAATCTTGGCCAGCCTACCATGGTCAAGTACTGCACATCTATATTGTATAGCTGGAGGTCTCAACACCCACTCAGTCTCTAAAGATGGGTGGGGCTGCTCCTGCAGTAAGGTATACTTAGTTGTCACGCATGTCATGGTAGAGCACATGTCATGATAGAGCACATGTCATTTGCAGCCACTAGACAAAGAGAGAGCAAGACGAGGTTTACCCTGCCGGCTGTCTCCTTGTACGTCAGTCACCTTTTGGTGAGCGCTATAGCTAGCAAGGTGGTATAGTTGGACATTATTTTGACAGCCTTGGTAGCTCTGTGTATAATCATATCCTTAGTTCTCATGTCTTACTCACAGATAACTACTCAACGCTGCACAGCACAGGATTCAGCATTCAATCACTCTCATAATTTTATTGTCATTTCATCTTTTATGGGGGACGCCCCACTCTTAATTTTTATCACTGAATGGCTGCTGACGTACGTATATATAAGAGCACTACAAGATACGACAGGAAAGGGTCAGTATAATAATTATGTAAGTGATGTAGTGTACTATCTTCTGGTATTCAGCCCCTTTAATGAGCACAGGATTATATAGACCAAGCCATTAGTTACATCACTATAATTATGCAATTATCTGCTGTATTTCATATTGTAATGATTCATTGGGTACTGAATTTATATGGATGTATGGATGGTGCTATGCCTTCCAGGCCGCAACATAGAATGCTGGCTTTCTGATCGAGGAGGAGATGATCTGTTATTGGCCGGGGATGGAGTCCTCTGAGAGACAAAGGGCCAGTTACTGTATCATGTATGAATATTCTGTTGCTTGTACATTTCGTAGCAATTGACTCTAGAGTAGCATCTTGAGCTCCCCTTTCTTCATCACTCAATCTGCAGGCAGTGTATGTGATTTTCTGACAGGAAAGGCTACTCTAAACAGAGGGAGTCGGCCACACAAGGTATAGTCTAATAATTATTGTACGGTACTTAGATGATCTTCTCTGTTTTGGGTCAGATGCAATTGCCTTGAATCACTAGCCAGTTAAAACATTTCTTCTACTCTTGGCTTAAGAAATTGTATTTTATTATTGTACCAGCATTAGGTAGTTAACTCCACTTATGCATTGACCTCTACGTGTAGCGGTTATTTGAGCCCTCGAGAAATGTTGTATAGTTGTTCACATTTCAATGCCAGGAAACCATAGCTTTGCATAGTGCGTGGGAGTGTCTTCCATTTGTAGTACATAAAGTGTGAAGTGTGTTTGTACAGAGAGGACTCCCACGGTGGCAATGAATGTGAGGCAATGATCTGATGATGGCTCCACTGCTCTGATGGACCAATGCAGGAGAAGTTATTCTGTATAATTATTACACTAAATTAATGTATGCCACTGTTTGGATCGGTTTCTGTTCTGCTCAGCTTCTTCCTCCAACTTGCTTACGCAGGCTAAGCTTATTCTTAGTTCATTCTTAGTTCATTCTATAGTCTAGTATTATTGTCGGTTTGGTTGTTTGATGTTTTTCACCTGGTCATACGGAATCACTTCATTATTATCAGTGCAGACCACACCTCTATCCACACATTGTATCTGCACATCCTGTATATAATTATGGGGCCACACCCCCACTCACTGTACTGATATGTGGTCACACCCACATACATGGTAACCCTCTTGACCACACCCCCACCCATGCATTGCATGTATCGTACATGCTGTGTTTTTGTGTACAGTACACATCATCCGTGTCTTTATCCCCACACCTAGTCGGAGGGACAGCAAGTTCTACTAAGAGCCAGCATCACCAACTAACCAACACACTACAAGACCTACCTACTACCAGCTAGGACAGCACACCACCCGGGACAGACTCTACTATACCATGTAATACGCCTTTGTATTACGATCATGATACAATTTGCTGCCCTCCCTCGCCAATGGATTGAATAATTATGGACACTCGCAGGACAACTAAGAGACTGACACACAATAATAGACACCAAAGGGCCAGTTACTGTATCATGTACGAATATTCTGTTGCTTGTACATTTCGTAATGTAATTGACTGTAGAGTAGCATTTTGAGCTCCCCTTTCTTCATCACTCAATCTGCAGGCAGTGTATGTGATTTTCTGACAGGAAAGGCTACTCTAAACAGAGGGAGTCGGCCACACAAGGTATAGTCTAATAATTATTGTACAGTACTAGATGATCTTCTCTGTTTTGGGTCAGATGCAATTGCCTTGAATCACTAGCCAGTTTAAAACATTTCTTCTACTCTTGGCTTAAGAAATTGTATTTTATTATTGTACCAGCATTAGGTAGTTAACTCCACTTATGCATTGACCTCTGCGTGTAGCGGGAAAGTTCGTTATTTGAGCCCTCGAGAAATGTTGTATAGTTGTTCACATTTCAATGCCAGGAAACCATAGCTTTGCATGGTGCGTGGGAGTGTCTTCCATTTATATTACATGAAGTGTGAAGTGTGTTGTAAGTTTATACAGAGAGGACTCCCATGGTGGCAATGATCTGATGATGGCCCCACTGCTCTGATGGACCAATGCAGGAGAAGTTATTCTGTATAATTATTACACTAAATTAATGTATGCCACTGTTTGGATCGGTTTCTGTTCTGCTCAGCTTCTTCCTCCAACTTGCTTACGCAGGCTAAGCTTATTCTTAATTAGTTCATTCTTAGTTCATTCTATAGTCTAGTATTATTGTCGGTTTGGTTGTTTTATGTTTTTCACCTGGTCATACGGAATCACTTCATTAATTTTTATACAGTGCAGACCACACCTCTATCCACACATTGTACCTGCACATCCTGTATATATGGGGCCACACCCCCACTCACTGTACTGATATGTGGTCACACCCCCATACATGGTAACCCTCTTGACCACACCTCCACCCATGCATTGTGTCGTACATGCTGTGTTTTTGTGTACAGTACACACATCATCCGTGTCTTTGTCCCCACACCTAGTCGGAGGGAGCAGCAAGTTCTACTAAGAGCCAGCATCACCAACTAACCAACACTACAAGACCTACCTACTACCAGCTAGGACAGCACACCACCCGGGACAGACTCTACTATACCATGTAATACGCCTTTGTATTAACGATCATGATACAATTTGCTGCCCTCCCTCGCCCATGGATTGAATAATTATGGACACTCGCAGGAGACTGACACACAATAATAGACACCAAAGGGCCAGTTACTGTATCATGTACGAATATTCTGTTGCTTGTACATTTCGTAACATTATCAGTAATTGACTGTAGAGTAGCTCCCCTTTCTTCATCACTCAATGCAGGCAGTGTATGTGATTTTCTGACAGGAAAGGCTACTCTAAACAGGGAGTCGGCCACACAAGGTATAGTCTAATAATTATTGTACGGTACTTAGATGATCTTCTCTGTTTTGGGTCAGATGCAATTGCCTTCAATCACTAGCCAGTTTAAAACATTTCTTCTACTCTTGGCTTAAGAAATTGTATTTTATTATTGTACCAGCATTAGGTAGTTAACTCCACTTATGCATTGACCTCTACTACTGTGTAGCGGGAAAGTTCATTATTTGAGCCCTCGAGAAATGTTGTATAGTTGTTCTCATTTCAATGCCAGGAAACCATAGCTTTGCATGGTGCGTGGGAGTGTCTTCCATTTATATTACATGAAGTGTGAAGTGTGTTGTAAGTTTATACAGAGAGGACTCCCATGGTGGCAATGATCTGATGATGGCTCCACTGCTCTGATGGACCAATGCAGGAGAAGTTATTCTGTATAATTATTACACTAAATTAATGTATGCCACTGTTTGGATCGGTTTCTGTTCTGCTCAGCTTCTTCCTCCAACTTGCTTACGCAGGCTAAGCTTATTCTTAATTAGTTCATTCTTAGTTCATTCTATAGTCTAGTATTATTGTCGGTTTGGTTGTTTTATGTTTTTCACCTGGTCATACGGAATCACTTCATTAATTTTTATACAGTGCAGACCACACCTCTATCCACACATTGTACCTGCACATTCTGTATATATGGGGCCACACCCCCACTCACTGTACTGATATGTGGTCACACCCCCATACATGGTAACCCTCTTGACCACACCCCAATCCTATGCTGTGTTTTTGTGTACAGTACACACATCATCCGTGTCTTTATCCCCACACCTAGTCGGAGGGAGCAGCAAGTTCTACTAAGAGCCAGCATCACCCACTAACCAACACTCTACAAGACCTACCTACTACCAGCTAGGACAGCACACCACCCGGGACAGACTCTACTATACCCATGTAATACGCCTTTGTATTACGATCATGATACAATTTGCTGCCCTCCCTCGCCAATGGATTGAATAATTATGGACACTCGCAGGACAACTAAGAGACTGACACACAATAATAGACACCAAAGGTCCAGTTACTGTATCATGTACGAATATTCTGTTGCTTGTACATTTCGTAACATTATCAGTAATTGACTGTAGACTAGCATCTTGAGCTCCCCTTTCTTCATCACTCAATCTGCAGGCAGTGTATGTGATTTTCTGACAGGAAAGGCTACTCTAAACAAAGGGAGTCGGCCACACAAGGTATAGTCTGATAATTATTGTACGGTACCTTCTCTGTTTTGGGTCAGATGCAATTGCCTTCAATCACTAGCCAGTTTAAAACATTTCTTCTACTCTTGGCTTAAGAAATTGTATTTTATTATTGTACCAGCATTAGGTAGTTAACTCCACTTATGCATTGACCTCTACTACTGTGTAGCGGGAAAGTTCATTATTTGAGCCCTCGAGAAATGTTGTATAGTTGTTCACATTTCAATGCCAGGAAACCATAGCTTTGCATGGTGCGTGGGAGTGTCTTCCATTTTTATTACATGAAGTGTGAAGTGTGTTGTAAGTTTGTATAGAGAGGACTCCCATGGTGGCAATGATCTGATGATGGCTCCACTGCTCTGATGGACCAATGCAGGAGAAGTTATTCTGTATAATTATTACACTAAATTAATGTATGCCACTGTTTGGATCGGTTTCTGTTCTGCTCAGCTTCTTCCTCCAACTTGCTTACGCAGGCTAAGCTTATTCTTAGTTCATTCTTAGTTCATTCTATAGTCTAGTATATTGTCGGTTTGGTTGTTTTATGTTTTTCACCTGGTCATACGGAATCACTTCATTAATTTTTATACAGTGCAGACCACACCTCTATCCACACATTGTACCTGCACATCCTGTATATATGGGGCCACACCCCCACTCACTGTACTGATATGTGGTCACACCCCCATACATGGTAACCCTCTTGACCACACCCCAACCCATGCATTGTGTCGTACATGCTGTGTTTTTGTGTACAGTACACACATCATCCGTGTCTTTATCCCCACACCTAGTCGGAGGGAGCAGCAAGTTCTACTAAGAGCCAGCATCACCAACTAACCAACACTACAAGACCTACCTACTACCAGCTAGGACAGCACACCACCCGGGACAGACTCTACTATACCATGTAATACGCCTTTTTATTACGATCATGATACAATTTGCTGCCCTCCCTTGCCCATGGATTGAATAATTATGGACACTCGCAGGACAACTAAGAGACTGACACACAATAATAGACACCTAACTGCATTTTTGCCATTAATATAATAAAAATAATTAATTTTTGCCATTAATTAATCATTAATTATAGCGGAATCATGCATGCCTGCATGATAGTAGTCTCATGAATGAGTCGTCCTTTGTCCCACATGCATGCCTGCATATGATATAGTAGTCTCATGAATGAGTCGCCCTTTGTCCCAAAGAATAGCCCCGCCCACTTACTATGAGTGCTGCGCTTTAAATATGCTTGTAGCTGTGTACGTGTATGGCAGCATGATGGCTACTCTATCCCTCTCTCTGCAACGGAGGGAGTACCACCATACAATGGACCAACCAACCACTCCATCATCCTGCCACTTGAACAGGAGGAGAGAGTGCTACCTATTCCAGTGGGTAAGTTACTGTGTGTTAATATTATTATTAAATAGCTTTGAGCTTGTGTGCATGGATTATCTTTGTATCTAGGTTAGTACTGATTAGAGCGTTGTACAGTTGGGATCATGCCTCAGGATGATGTAGAGCCTGTGCTAGGCCCTGCCTTAGGGACTAGCTGTGACTCTGTTGACCTGTTGTATGATCAGCAAGTCGAGCGTCTTGAGCGATCCTTACCTTTGGGAAAACTTGACAGTATAGCCTCTGTTCGATTTCTAGATTCCTTGTTTTTGGGATTCTGCCATCGCGTTGCGGTATCGGTAGCCCTGAAGGCATGGGATTTAGAAATCGGAACAGAGCAATACTGCCCAGTGGGGGCGCAATGATACTTAATGGTGATTGCAGGAATGAGGCAGAATAGCTACGTTGTCATGACCCGATCGTACCGAGCATGCCACATGTCCTGGCACAGGTTCTATGTTGTTCTGAGACATGATACCTAACTGTTTACTGTTTACCTTGTTCTGTACTCTCTAGGGGTGTACAGTAATTAGGGTGGTACAACCACCAAGGCGAGTGTATGCTGTGTGGTGTATGGGTGACTATTCTATCCCTCTCTCTCTCTTCATGTGCAACGGAGGGAGTACCACCATAGAATGGACCAACCAACCACTCCATCATCCTGCCACTTGAACAGGAGGAGACCTCCTACCTATTCCAGTGGGTAAGTTACTGTGTGTTAATTATAAAATAACTTTGAGCTTGTGTGCATGGCAGGTGGCCCATTATCTTTGTATCTAGGTTAGTACTGATTAGAGCTTTGTACAGTTGGGATCATGCCTCAGAGTGATGTAGAGCCTGTGCTAGGCCCTGCCTTAGGGACTAGCTGTGACCCTGTTGACCTGTTGTATGATCAGCAAGTCGAGCGTCTTGAGCGATCCTTACCTTTGGGAAAACTTGACAGTATAGCCTCTGATCGATTTCTAGATTCCTTGCTTTTGGGATCCTGCCATCGCGTTGCGGTATCGGTAGCCCTGAAGGCATGGGATTTAGAAATCGGAACAGAGCAATACTGCCCAGTGGGGGCGCAATGACACTTACTGGTGATTGGACAGGAATGATGCAGAATAGCTACGTTGTCATGACCCGATCGTACCGAGCATGCCACATGTCCTGGCACAGATTCTATGTTGTTCTGAGACATGATACCTAACTGTTCACTGTTTACCTTGTTCTGTACTCTCTAGGGGTGTACAGTAATTAGGGTGTATGCTGTGCTTATGCTTGTAGCTGTGTGGTGTATGGGTGACTATTCTATCCCTCTCTCTCTCTCTCTTCATGTGCAACGGAGGGAGTACCACCATAGAATGGACCAACCAACCACTCCTGCCACTTGAACAGGAGGAGACCTCCATTGAGTGCTACCTATTCCAGTGGGTAAGTTACTGTGTGTTAATTATAAAATAACTTTGAGCTTGTGTGCATGGCAGGTGGCTTTGTATCTAGGTTAGTACTGATTAGAGCTTGCCTCAGGGTGATGTAGAGCCTGTGCTAGGCCCTGCCTTAGGGACTAGCTGTGATCCTGTTGACCTGTTGTATGATCAGCAAGTCGAGCGTCTTGAGCGATCCTTACCTTTGGGAAAACTTGACAGTATAGCCTCTGTTCGATTTCTAGATTCCTTGCTTTTGGGATCCTGCCATCGCGTTGCAGTATCGGTAGCCCTGAAGGCATGGGATTTAGAAATCGGAACAGAGCAATACTTCCCAGTGGGGGTGCAATGACACTTACTGGTGATTGGACAGGAATGATACAGGATAGCTACGTTGTCATGACCCGATCGTACCGAGCATGCCACATGTCCTGGCACAGGTTCTATGTTGTTCTGAGACATGATACCTAACTGTTCACTGTTTACCTTGTTCTGTACTCTCTAGGGGTGTACAGTGATTAGGGTGGTACGAGTGCTTATGCTTGTAGCTGTGTGGTGTATGGGTGACTATTCTATCCCTCTCTCTCTCTTCATGTGCAACGGAGGTAGTACCACCATAGAATGGACCAACCAACCACTCCATCATCCTGCCACTTGAACAGGAGGAGACCTCCTACCTATTCCAGTGGGTAAGTTACTGTGTGTTAATTATAAAATAATGGCAGGTGGCCCATTATCTTTGTATCTATGTTAGTACTGATTAGAGCTTTGTACAGTTGGGATCATGCCTCAGGGTGATGTAGAGCCTGTGCTAGGCCCTGCCTTAGGGACTAGCTGTGACCCTGTTGACCTGTTGTATGATCAGCAAGTCGAGCGTCTTGAGCGATCCTTACCTTTGGGAAAACTTGACAGTATAGCCTCTGTTTGATTTCTAGATTCCTTGCTTTTGGGATCCTGCCATCGCGTTGCGGTATCGGTAGCCCTGAAGGCAGGGGATTTAGAAATCGGAACAGAGCAATACTGCCCAGTGGGGGCGCAATGATACTTACTGGTGATTGGACAGGAATGAAACAGAATAGCTACGTTGTCATGACCCGATCGTACCGAGCATGCCACATGTCCTGGCACAGGATTTATATTGTTCTGAGACATGATACCTAACTGTTTACTGTTTACCTTGTTCTGTACTGGTGTACAGTAATTAGGGTGGTACGAGTGTATGCTGTGCTTATGCTTGTAGCTGTGTGGTGTATGGGTGACTATTCTATCCCTCTCTCTCTCTCTTCATGTGCAACGGAGGGAGTACCACATAGAATGGACCAACCAACCACTCCATCATCCTGCCAAACAGGAGGAGACCTCCATTGACTATTCCAGTGGGTAAGGTTAATTATAAAATAACTTTGAGCTTGTGTGCATGGCAGGTGGCCCATTATCTTTGTATCTAGGTTTGTATCTAGGTTAGTACTGATTAGAGCTTTGTACAGTTGGGATCATGCCTCAGGGTGATGTAGAGCCTGTGCTAGGCCCTGCCTTAGGGACTAGCTGTGACCCTGTTGACCTGTTGTATGATCAGCAAGTCAAGCGTCTTGAGCGATCCTTACCTTTGGGAAAACTTGACAGTATAGCCTCTGTTCGATTTCTAGATTCCTTGCTTTTGGGATCCTGCCATCGCGTTGCGGTATCGGTAGCCCTGAAGGCATGGGATTTAGAAATCGGAACAGAGCAATACTGCCCAGTGGGGGCGCAATGACACTTACTGGTGATTGGACAGGAATGAGGCAGAATAGCTACGTTGTCATGACCCGATCGTACCGAGCATGCCACATGTCCTGGCACAGGTTCTATATTGTTCTGAGACATGATACCTAACTGTTTACTGTTTACCTTGTTCTGTACTCTCTAGGGGTGTACAGTAATTAGGGTGGTACAACCAAGGCGAGTGTATGCTGTGCTTATGCTTGTAGCTGTGTGGTGTATGGGTGACTATTCTATCCCTCTCTCTCTCTTCATGTGCAACGGAGGGAGTACCACCATACAATGGATCAACCAACCACTCCATCATCTGAACAGGAGGAAACCTCCATTGAGTGCTACCTATTCCAGTGGGTAAGTTACTGTGTGTTAATTATAAAATAGCTTTGAGCTTGTGTGCATGGCAGGTGGCCCATTATCTTTGTATCTAGGTTAGTACTGATTAGAGCTTTGTACAGTTGGGATCATGCCTCAGGGTGATGTAGAGCCTGTGCTAGGCCCTGCCTTAGGGACTAGCTGTGACCCTGGGATTTATAAATCGGAACAGAGGGCGCAATGACACTTACTGGTGATTGGACAGCAGAATAGCTACATGATCGTACCGAGCATGCCACATGTCCTTCTATGTTGTTCTGAGACATGATACCTTACTGTTCACTGTTTACCTTGTTCTGTACTCTCTAGGGGTGTACAGTAATTAGGGTGGAACAACCAAAGCGAGTGTATGCTAATTCATTATGAACTTGTGCCGCAATTTCAATGATTTATACAGCAATTTAGTACATTAATCTTTATTAGTCATCTGAATGTGTTGACAGTTATGAACCTTTAAACTCTTGTAATATGGAATGTAATGTACTACCAAGTAAGGTAATGCTGGAGAAACCTTGCCAAGACTCTGTAATATGGAATGTGATGTACTACCATGTAAGGTAATGCTGGAGAAACCTTAGTGAGAACGATTTTAGTTTAACTAGCAACCCAGCAGTCTAGCTCATTATTCAGCCTCTTCTACCTCTGCTCTACCTCAAGTTCTCTTCTACCTTCTCTATACTCTACTGAGGAACCCAGCAGCCTCTATGTCCATCAGATCTCCTCTACCTAACCCAGTACTGCTCCAAGCTATAAGGTTTGTAGAGCTTTGTGTTAGCTAGCACTGGCTTTGTGTTAGCTTAATTGCCTGATCGAAGTAGCTTGTGTCAGGTCAGTGTCTAAGTGTTGGTATAGCTGCCTACCAGCTTCAATCCTACCAATGTCAGCTTCCCAATGTCAGCTTCAAGCCTCCTACAGCTCTTTAGCTTGTAGCTTGTGTGTATGTAAGCCGCCTGCTATGGCAGCTTTTTATTTTTTGTCGCGGCCTGAAATCGAGACTGGTAGTAATTAGCCTCGATTCTTCTCCTGGCGCGTGTATTAAGTTCAAAAACAGCTCAACACTTTTTTTTAGGTAAATAAAATTCTTAAGTTAAATCAGTATTTTTTTTCTTACAGACAAGAGCATCAGAATATTAAGAGACATCAAAGACGCCAAGTATCAAGAAACACCAAGTATCAAGAGGAGACTCCAGGCCAAACATTAGTCGTAAATAGTGTGATTATGTTTTTGCTCATTCGAGACAATTAAAAAAGAAGGAGGTAAAACATATCATGCTGTACATACAATTAAGATGACTAGCATCATTATAGTGTGCAATAATTTATTTGCTGGTTTTGCCTGCTATCTAAAAAAATTAGGCAAGCCCGTGTTTAAATAGTGTGCAATATTTCATTTGCTGGTTTAGCCAGCTTCTGACGGGGAGCCTTGCACGCCCTAATCTAAAAAAAATTAGGCAAAAAGGGAGAGCAAATAGTGTGCAATATTTCATTTGCTGGTTTAGCCAGCTTCTGACGGGGAGCCTTGCACGCCCTAATCTAAAAAAATTAGGCAAAAAGGGAGAGCCCGTATTTAAATAGTGTGCAATATTTCATTTGCTGGTTTAGCCAGCTTCTGACGGGGAGCCTTGCACGCCCTAATCTAAAAAAATTAGGCAAAAAGGGAGAGCCCGTATTTAAATAGTGTGCAATATTTCATTTGCTGGTTTAGCCAGCTTCTGACGGGGAGCCTTGCACGCCCTAATCTAAAAAAAATTAGGCAAAAAGGGAGAGCAAATAGTGTGCAATATTTCATTTGCTGGTTTAGCCAGCTTCTGACGGGGAGCCTTGCACGCCCTAATCTAAAAAAATTAGGCAAAAAGGGAGAGCCCGTATTTAAATAGTGTGCAATATTTCATTTGCTGGTTTAGCCAGCTTCTGACGGGGAGCCTTGCACGCCCTAATCTAAAAAACATTAGGCAAAAAGGGAGAGCCCGTATTTAAATAGTGTGCAATATTTCATTTGCTCGTTTAGCTAGCTTCTGACGCGGAGCCCTTCACGCCCTAATCTAAAAAAATTAGGCAAAAAGGGATAGCCCGTATTTAAATAGTGTGCAATATTTCATTTGCTGGTTTAGCCAGCTTCTGACGGGGAGCCTTGCACGCCCTAATCTAAAAAACATTAGGCAAAAAGGGAGAGCCCGTATTTAAATAGTGTGCAATATTTCATTTGCTGGTTTAGCCAGCTTCTGACGGGGAGCCTTGCACGCCCTAATCTAAAAAACATTAGGCAAAAAGGGAGAGCCCGTATTTAAATAGTGTGCAATATTTCATTTGCTGGTTTAGCCAGCTTCTGACGGGGAGCCTTGCACGCCCTAATCTAAAAAACATTAGGCAAAAAGGGAGAGCCCGTATTTAAATAGTGTGCAATATTTCATTTGCTCGTTTAGCTAGCTTCTGACGCGGAGCCCTTCACGCCCTAATCTAAAAAAATTAGGCAAAAAGGGATAGCCCGTATTTAAATAGTGTGCAATATTTCATTTGCTGGTTTAGCCAGCTTCTGACGGGGAGCCTTGCACGCCCTAATCTAAAAAACATTAGGCAAAAAGGGAGAGCCCGTATTTAAATAGTGTGCAATATTTCATTTGCTGGTTTAGCCAGCTTCTGACGGGGAGCCTTGCACGCCCTAATCTAAAAAACATTAGGCAAAAAGGGAGAGCCCGTATTTAAATAGTGTGCAATATTTCATTTGCTGGTTTAGCCAGCTTCTGACGGGGAGCCTTGCACGCCCTAATCTAAAAAACATTAGGCAAAAAGGGAGAGCCCGTATTTAAATAGTGTGCAATATTTCATTTGCTGGTTTAGCCAGCTTCTGACGGGGAGCCTTGCACGCCCTAATCTAAAAAACATTAGGCAAAAAGGGAGAGCCCGTATTTAAATAGTGTGCAATATTTCATTTGCTGGTTTAGCCAGCTTCTGACGGGGAGCCTTGCACGCCAATCTAAAAAACATTAGGCAAATAGGGAGAGCAAATAGTGTGCAATATTTCATTTGCTGGTTTAGCCAGCTTCTGACGGGGAGCCTTGCACGCCCTAATCTAAAAAACATTAGGCAAAAAGGGAGAGCCCGTATTTAAATAGTGTGCAATATTTCATTTGCTCGTTTAGCTAGCTTCTGACGCGGAGCCCTTCACGCCCTAATCTAAAAAAATTAGGCAAAAAGGATAGCACGTATTTAAATAGTGTGCAATATTTCATTTGCTGGTTTAGCCAGCTTCTGACGGGGAGCCTTGCACGCCCTAATCTAAAAAACATTAGGCAAAAAGGGAGAGCCCGTATTTAAATAGTGTGCAATATTTCATTTGCTGGTTTAGCCAGCTTCTGACGGGGAGCCTTGCACGCCAATCTAAAAAACATTAGGCAAAAAGGGAGAGCAAATAGTGTGCAATATTTCATTTGCTGGTTTAGCCAGCTTCTGACAGGGAGCCTTACATTAGTGGTTTTGCTTAGTGCATTGTTTGTTTTAGTGAAGAAAAAGTGCAGTAAAACATGAAAAGAAAAGAAAAAAGTGGTTTTGCTTATAAGCTTAAGTAGTGCTTGATGATGAAAAGACAAAAGTAGGTTAGCTTTATTAGTGCAGTATTTGCTGGTTTAAGTGAAAAAAAAGTTGTTTTGTTAATAGTGGTTTGCTGAAAAAAAAAGTGAAGTCAGTCAAAGTTGTTTTGCAATTATGAAAACAAGTGCAGAAGGTAGTTTAGTTTATTAAAAGTTTGTATTTTAAGTAAAGTAAAAGTAGTACCTCAGTGCAGTAGAGGAAGCCAAAGGAAGCCAAAGTAGATATGCTATGGAATTTAGAAACCATAAGTACTGAAATATTGCCATCATCTGCTATAAAAGAGAGTGAGCAAAAAGGGAGGAGGGTGGGCGTGGCTGAGGGTGGGAAAGTTGGCTAGAGTGTGCGGTAAAGTACTTGAGCTAGAGTTGTGGTTAAGTACTCTAACAACAGCTAGAGTTGTGGTTAAGTACTCTAACAACAGCTAGAGTTGTGGTTAAGTACTCTAACAACAGCTAGAGTTGTGGTTAAGTACTCTAACAACAGCTAGAGTTGTGGTTAAGTACTCTAACAACAGCTAGAGTTGTGGTTAAGTACTCTAACAACAGCTAGAGTTGTGGTTAAGTACTCTAACAACAGCTAGAGTTGTGGTTAAGTACTCTAACAACAGCTAGAGTTGTGGTTAAGTACTCTAACAACAGCTAGAGTTGTGGTTAAGTACTCTAACAACAGCTAGAGTTGTGGTTAAGTACTCTAACAACAGCTAGAGTTGTGGTTAAGTACTCTAACAACAGCTAGAGTTGTGGTTAAGTACTCTAACAACAGCTAGAGTTGTGGTTAAGTACTCTAACAACAGCTAGAGTTGTGGTTAAGTACTCTAACAACAGCTAGAGTTGTGGTTAAGTACTCTAACAACAGCTAGAGTTGTGGTTAAGTACTCTAACAACAGCTAGAGTTGTGGTTAAGTACTCTAACAACAGCTAGAGTTGTGGTTAAGTACTCTAACAACAGCTAGAGTTGTGGTTAAGTACTCTAACAACAGCTAGAGTTGTGGTTAAGTACTCTAACAACAGCTAGAGTTGTGGTTAAGTACTCTAACAACAGCTAGAGTTGTGGTTAAGTACTCTAACAACAGCTAGAGTTGTGGTTAAGTACTCTAACAACAGCTAGAGTTGTGGTTAAGTACTCTAACAACAGCTAGAGTTGTGGTTAAGTACTCTAACAACAGCTAGAGTTGTGGTTAAGTACTCTAACAACAGCTAGAGTTGTGGTTAAGTACTCTAACAACAGCTAGAGTTGTGGTTAAGTACTCTAACAACAGCTAGAGTTGTGGTTAAGTAC